>NW_021604705.1:3765873-3819115 GCF_004785775.1 Grammomys surdaster
CTTATCCATGCAATTAATCTGAGTCTCTTCACCTTAGCCTCAGGCAGACTCTTCAGACAAGGTCAAAAAGTAGCCACATTCTTCACCAAAATACCACAAAACAGTCTCTAGGCCACATATTGAAATTCTCTATTGAAACCTTTTGGGTTAGGTCCGTACAATACAATTCACACTCAGTAACAGAATCTTCCATATTCCTACTGGGATGGCTCATTCAGCCACACTTAAGCATTTCACTGCTTTCCAATTCCAAAGTTTCCAAATCCACATTCTTCCAAATAAAAGCATGGTCAAGCCTATCACAGCATTATCTCAGTCCTTGGTACCATTCTCTTTTAGTCAGGGTTTAATTGCTGTGAATGTACACCACGACCAAGGCAACTCTTATAAGGACAACATTTAATTAGGCCTTACTCATAGATTCAGAGATTGAGCCCAGTATTACCAACATAGGAGCATGGTAGCATCTAGGAAGGCATGGTGCTGGAGGAGCTGAATGTTCTACACCTTCATCTGAAGGTGGCTAGCAGAATGCTGGTTTCCAGGCATCTAGGCTGAGATTCTTAAAGCCTACACCCACAGCAACACACGTACTCTAACAAGGTCACACATGATTCAACAAGGCCAAGCCTTTTAATAGTGCCACTCCCTGGGCCACACATATACAAATCATGTCTTAAGCCTTCAATGCATTGGCACATGAAACAACTTCCTAAACAGAACATAAATCTCACAGACACTAAGACCACCAATTAATAAATAGGACCTCACATAACTAAAAAGCCTCTATAAGGCAAAGGGCACCATTAATAGGACAAAATCCCCCACAAAATGGGAAATATTCCCATCTGAATAAGGGATGATGTCCAAAAAATATAAAGACCACAAAAATCTAGACTTCAACAAAGCAAATAACACAAAAAAATGAGGTACCGGTCTAAACAGAGAATGCTAAATAGAGCAATCTCTAATTACCTAAAAGCACTTAAAGAGATGTCCAATATACAAGCCATCAGGGAAATACAAATCAAGACAACTCTGAGATTCTATCTTACAAAATAAGAATGGCTAAGATCAAAAATACAAGTGACAGCTCATGCTGGTGAGGATGCAGAACAAGTGAAATATTTGTCCATTACTGGTGGTTGTGCAAACTTGCACAGCCACTTTGGAAATCAAATTGCCAGTTTTAAAAAATTTTGGGAATACAGCTACATCAAGACTCAGTTATGCCATTCTTTGGTATATACCTAAAGGATTCTACCATAGGTCAAGGATACCCACTCAGCTCTGTTTATTCATGACAGCCAGAAACTGGAAATAACCTAAATGTCCCTCAACTGATGAATGGATAAAGAAAATACAGTTTATTTACACAATAGAATATTACTCATCTATTGAAATCAGTCACATCATGAAATTTGCAGGCAAACTAACAGAACTAGAAAAAAAATCACCCTGAGTAAGGCAACTCAGATCGAAAAAGTCAAACATGGTATGCACTCACCTATTAGTGGATATTGGCTGTAAAGGGTAACTATGCTACAATCCACAAACTCAAAGAAACTGAGTAACAAGAAGGGTTCAAAGGGAAGCACATAAACCACACTGAGAAGAATGAATAGAATAGACATTGTGGGTTGATGGAGGATAGTACTGGATGATGGTTGAGGTGGAAATGGGAGCAGCAGGGATCACATTGGGGAAAAACAGAGGGAGAGAATACTGGGAGAGATGTGGAGGATTTAAGTCAAACTAAAATCTCAGGTCAATAGAAAGTCTCAGGAATCTATGAGTATGA
Source organism: Grammomys surdaster (assembly GCF_004785775.1). Classification (NCBI taxonomy): domain Eukaryota; kingdom Metazoa; phylum Chordata; class Mammalia; order Rodentia; family Muridae; genus Grammomys; species Grammomys surdaster. Next base: position 3,767,675 of record NW_021604705.1, read on the forward strand.
CCCTAGCTAGTTCAGACTCCTAGCATTAGGGGATATGGAGCCTGAACTAGGCATCTGTTGTAGTCAGCAAAGATGTCCAATGGACGGATTAGGACACCAACCCAGCCAGAAAATCTTGGACCTACAATTTGGCCTGCCTAAGAGTTGTACTGAAGTAATAATGGAACAGAAATTGAGGGAGTGAACAACCAACGATTTTTCCCACATGAGACCCATGCCATGTGAGGGAGCCCACTCTTGCATTACTAACGATATTTTGCTATACTTATGTACAGGAGCCTAGTCTCACAGCCATCAGAGAGGCTTTACCCAGAAACTCATGCAAAGAGATGCAGAATCCCACAGCCAAACATTAATCAGAGCTTAGAGGATCCTGTGGAAGAGAGAGAGGAAAGATTATAGGAGCTATAGGGGTCAAGGGCAACACAAGAAAACAGAAAAATCAACTAACCTGGAGCCATAGTTCTTCCCAAAACTGAACCATTAAGCAGGGCACATTCATGGGAGTGCCCTAGGTCCTTTCCCCATAGGTTCGAGTTGTATAATTTGGTCTTCTAACAGTGGAAACAGTCTCTGACTCTTTTGTCTCCCTTTGGGACCCTTTTTCCTTGTTAGGCCTTTTCTTCTAGCCTCAACATGAGAAGATGAGCCTAGTCTTTCTACAACTTGTTATTCTAGGGCTGGTTGATATTCATGGGAGGCCTTCCCTTTTCTGAAGCGGAAAAGAAGAGGAGTGGATGGGATTGAGGGAGCTGCATGGAAGGCTGTGGAAGAACTGGAAGATGAAGAAAGGGAAGGTTTTGTCAGGATGAAAATAATTAATTAATTAGTTAATTAAAAAGAAAAGATAGCTAGGTTTATTGTATCAGCTATTGAGAGGTAAATCAAAGATTTTTTCTTTACTTTTCTTTGTATAAACATAGTATTTTAAAATTTAGGTATAGAAAACTGAGTTTCCTCTCATAAAAATTATTTATATTTTATTTAATTTAGAGATGCTAATGTCAGACCTTTTATGCATTGGTCAGTCCTTAAAACTGAGTATGTTTTATCTATTAATCTTAAAGTAAATATATTTTATCAGGACTTCTTGATTAAATTTGCTAACTTTACACAAAGCTTATGATTTTATTTTTTAAAGAGATACACACACACACACACACACACACACACACACACACGTGCACACACACACATGCACACACACACCCCAGGTGAATGTAAGATGAAATGGGAAGAACACATGTCACAGTGTGGGGTTTGGGATTTGGTTGACACATGAGTTTGAAAGCACATTAGTGTGTAGATGTTGATTAACTGTACCCAATTCTTTATGGTTCATTGAACATGCAGTAAGAAATGAACACAGTAAAATTAACATTCAGAACAAAAGCAGTGAGGCTTCACATAAAATTTTATTTAATTTTTAGTATATTTTGTGCTTGTATCCATCACCAAAATAAAAATAACTCATTACTAGAAAAAGTTTTCTTTATTTTCATGGCTCGTGTTCATTCCTGCTATACTTGTGTACAGGAGTCTAGTCTAACAGTCATCAGAGAGGTTTCTTATCCTCTTGTATTCAGTTTTGCTTCTTCTCTTTTCTTTGTGTGATATGGTACCCTCATATACATTTGCTTTTTTTTATTACTTTCATTTTTTTACAGTCTAGTTGGTACCCCTTTCCTAATCCCCCTTTCCACAGTTCCTCATCCCATTCCTCCTCCCCACTGTCTCCAAGAGGATGTCCCTACCCACCCCACTTCACTCCACCATAGTAGGCCTCCCCACTCCCTGGTTCCCTGTCTCTCAAGGGTTAAGTGTGTCTTCTCTCACTGAGGTTAGACCAGGCAGTTCTCTGCTGAATGTATGTTGGGGCCTCAGGCCAGCTAGTGTATGCTGCTTGGTTGGTGGCTCAGTGTCTCAGAGATCTCAGGGGTCCAGGTTAGTTGAGACTGCTGATCCTCCTATGGGGTTGCACTCCTCCTCAACTTCTTCCATTCTTTCCCCAATTCAACAACAGGGGTCCTCAGCTTCTATCCATTGGTTGGGTGTAAGTATCTACATCTGACTCTTTCAGCTGCTTGTTAGCCTCTCAGAGGGCAACCATGCTAGGCTCATGTTTTTAAGTACACCACAGCATCAGTAATAGTGTCAGGCCTTGAAGCCTCCCCTAGAGCTGGATTCCAATTTGGGCCAGTCACTGGACCTTCTTTCACTCAGGCTCTTTTCCATTTTTGTCCCTGCAGGTTTTTTAGAAAGGAAAAATTGTGAGTCAGAGTTTTTGACTATGGGATGTCAACACCATTCCTCCACTTGATGCCCTGTCTTTCTACTGGAGGTGGACTCTACAAGTTCCCTCTCCTCACTGTAGGGAATTTAATCTAAGGTCCTTCTCTTTGAGTCCTGAGAGTTTCTCACCTCTCAGGTCTCTGGTACATTCTAGAGGGTTCCCCTACCTCCTACCTACAGAAGTTGTGTGCTCTCAGTTATTCTGCTGGCCCTCAGGGCTTCACTACTATTCCCTCCTCCTCCTGATAACTGATTATATTTCCCTTTTTTTTTCCTCCCTCTCTTTTCTCTCCTCCAGATCCCACACTGTGTCTGCCACCCCTTCCCCCCTGTTATTGCTTTCTTCCCCCTCCCAAGTGGGTTTGAAGCATCCTGACTTGGGTCCTTCGACTTGTTAATCTTCTTGAGTTCTGTGGACTGTATACTGGATATTCTGTAATTTGGGGGCTAATGCTTATTAGTGAGTACATATTATGCATGCTCTTTTGGGTCAGAATTACCCCACTCAGGATGACATTTTCTAATTTCATTCATTTGCATCTGATAGAGGGCCAATGTCCAAAATATATAAAGAACTCAAATGTGGTTCATTTACACAATGGAATACTACTCAGCTATTAAGAATGAGGACATCCTGAGTTTTGCAGGCAAATGTAACTAGAAAACATTATCCTAAGTGAGGTAACTCAGACCCCAAAGGGCATGCATCGTATGTACTCACTAATAAGTGGATATTAGCCAAAAAAAAAAAAAGAGTATAGAATACCCAAGATAGAGTCCACAGAACTCAAAAAGGTCAACAAGCTAAAGTGCCCAAATGAGGACACCTCAGTCTCACTAGGGAAGAAGAAGAAAACAATCTCAAGTGGGGAGGAAGGAAAGGACATGGGAGGAAAAATGAATGGGGGTCATGGGCACAGAGGAACCTAATCTGGTATTGGGTGAGGGAAAAGGACTGAAGCCCTGAGGGCCAGCAGAAAGAATGGAAACAGGTAACCTAGGGAGGTAGGAGATTGGCAAGATCCTCCAGAATGCAACAGAGACCTGCAAGGTGAGAGACTTTCAGGACTCAAAGGGAGGGACTTTAGATGAAAGGCCCCGAGTAGAGAGAGGGAACTTAGAGAGCTTGCCTCCAGCAGGAAGACAGGGCATCAAGAGGGTGAGAGTGTTGCCATCCCATGGTCAAAACTGACTCATAATTGTTCTTGTCTGAAAGAACTGCAGGGATGGAAATGGAGAGGAACCTGAGGAAAAAAAGGTTCAGCGACAAGCCCAAAGTGATCCAGCTCAACAGGAGGTCCTAAGGCCTGACACTATTACTGAGCCTACGAATCACTCACAAAAAGGGACCTATCATGATTGCCCTCTGGAAGACCCAACAAGCATCTGAAAGAGTCAGATGCATATATGTCCTATCCAAGGGACAGAAGCTGCTGATCCCTGTTGTTGAATTAGGGAAAGGGTGAAAGAAGCTGAGAAGGAGGGCATCCCTGTAGGAGGACCAGTAGTTTCAATTAATGTGGACCCCCAGATCTCTCAAAAACTGGACCACCAAACAGTCAGCATACATCAGCTGATATGACTAAGAAATAATGAATCTAACTTTAAAAAGGTTAAGAAGAGAAATTAATGTCGCATATTACTAGTTGGAGCATATTAACATATGATAGTGACTGCTAGGTAAAAGGTCAAAGTGATCTTTAAATGTAAATAGGTTCTATATGACAGTCATAAAATGAGAAGTGGCTAATTTTTATTAATATATCAGGGCAATGTAACTTTTGCCATGTACATACACTAATGTTGTGTTATCAAAAATAAATCTTATGATTAAATAATAATTTTATGGTTAATTTAAACTAATTTAAATAACTAGTAATAAAATGTTTTCATGTTGACATATAAAATTTACATAAGAAAAATTCTTAGTATCTTAAATCACAAACAAACTAAGGTAAATGTGTATATAACTCTTACTACCTGTCTCACTTCCAATGAATACAGTAGGCACTCAACGGTTTATAAGATAACTTCTGGTATTTAATCTCAATTAATGGCAATATTCCTTAATTGTCTTTGATTTCAGAGTAACAGGATAGTTAAGAAATCCAGAGAATACATCAGGTAATAGTGCTGTGTCAACATGGTTAGATGATTACTTTTGATCTCTCAAATGCTTATTTTTTTCATGTTTTCAGTGGAATAGCAGACAAAACATCAGAAGTCGTATTATTGCAATGAAGCAGAGGTGATGCCTTAATCCACCCTATGATTTGGATTATGGCAGGAAGCACTTTTTTCCTTCAACCCTTCTGTGGCAGATTTATACCACAAGTAAAGAAAAGGATGACTTTGAAGTAAGTATCCACGGTAGGATGGCTCAGAGATACACCGTAAGCATCTTACATCAACACAATGCAAACATGTGCTTATTAGATTTTCTTAGGTAGAATGCAAAAAAACTAACAATCAAAAATATATAAAAGGGGATTGAACATGGATTATTCTGCTGCACAAATTGGAAGTCCATGGAGGGTATAATTAAGATTGTTGGGAACAAGGCAAGAGACTGAGCTAGGTGTTCAATACATCTGTATTAAACATTTTTTTATGAGAATAAGTAAACAGGGACATAAACATAACAAGTGCTCAATTTTAAATGTCCTCTAGGCTCTGTCATTTATTTTCTTAGGGACTTGTGGTGGAAATATAAAAATATCAAAAGTTCATCTCAATAATTGGAATGAATCAAAAATAGTGGAGAAAATACATTTATTTATTCTTTGGGAGGGATGAATTTAAATCCCAGACTAATTAAGTCATCAGCACAAGGTTTCTAAAAAGTAAATGAATAAAGAGAATAAAATAGTTTATAAAGCCTCCCTGTGCAATCAGAAGGCTTTCTGGTCTACTCTGCTGAAGTGTGCTTGAAGGAGGTCAGATTGCAAGGATATTAACTCTAGAAAATGAAAATTTGGGGAACACAATGCCATTTAGATAGAAAATTAAACTAAGTCTAATTTCTAAAAAAATTAATGGGAGCTAAATACTTACGTTATTTTGGTCATTATAAAAAACAATATGACTCTTAACAAAATAAACAATTTATATTCTAAAATGATATATTTATTAATCAGAGTTCTATTAGAACATTTCACAAAAAATCACATGCAGTGTCTGCCTCTACTTACTTGCTTTTGTACTTATAGTTTAGTATTTTTCTAGCTTTATAATGAATGGTATTATTTCCGTCATTGTACATTGTTGATATAGTGGGGGTGTGACTCCAAAGAATTGGGAATAAATAGAATCTCATACTCTTCTTTATGTCTTCTGCCTTGGTTAGTGATATTAAATGCATGTGTTTGCAAATGTCATACCTAAAATTTATGTTCAGTGTAGCTTGATAAATTATAACCTTAACTTTTTATTTATTAGATTATTATTACAGGACTTCTTTAATCCAGTTCTTCTCTCCAAAACCTCATATATATCCTTTCTTAATCTTCTTCAAAGTCATGGTCTCATTTTACATTAACTTTTAGTGAATGCATGTATGTTCCTAAGTATATTCTGTTCAGTTAGTTGTATGTATATTTTCAGGGATGACCAATATTTACTTGACAAATAATTGCGCTCTTCCTCAGGGAAGGCCATATCTCTTGTTCCCAGATTTTCTGTTTCCTATAGTTCTTGGGTGTTATTTGAAGATTTTATCTGCTGGGCATGTATAATAGGGTTCTCTAGAGTAACAGAACTTACATAATGAATTTCTCTTTATATATATTGACATTATTAGAATGATTTACAGGCTATTGTCCAACTACTTCAACTATGTCTGGTTATGAATGAAAAGTTCAGAAATCCAGTAGTTTCTCTGTCCTAGAGTCTAGATATCTCAGCTAGTTTTAGTATACACTGGGATTCCAATGAAGTAGACTAATGTCAGTGAAGGAATGGACTTACTAGTGGGATGAGAACAAGTAGACCAAGAAGAAAAGCTTCTTTCTTCCATATCTTTATACAGACTTCCTGTGGAATGCATGGCAGAGACTAGAGGTGGATTTTTTCCAGCTCAAAAGATCTAGACTACAGGGGTGTGTGTCTTCCAACATCAATGTTCCGAATTATAAATAAATCTTTCCACTTCAACAAAAGGAATATCCCTCACAGGTGTGCTCTCCATTTTTGAGTTTTAGTTATTCCAGATGTAGTCAACTTGACAAACAAAATTAACCATTATGATATGTTATACTAATAAAATGCCACTTTTATTTTCTCTAGTTTTCCAGTACTATACACTCACACGTCCATGGCACTTTTTATTATTTGCAATGAATGAATACCATATATTGTAAGGGATGTTAAAGAGAAAATGGCTGGAGTAAAACATGCCAATATAAACATACAATATCAGAGCAATGTTGAACATATAATGTGAGTGATTGTACCATATGAAACCAGAGTGCAGCTTTCATGGTCCTCAAGAGACATTCTAAACGTTGGTATTTCTTTCTATGTTATCTCATAGATCAAATGGGTATGGCCCCTACTGACCAGCACATTTAGAGGAGAATGCGAACTGTATAAATAATGCACTGCTTTGTAGTTTACTCATGACAGATAGTTCTTTTGGGTTTTGCTAAAAAATGAATATATTTTTAAATGCATCCACTTTAAATAAAAATAGAAATAAAATAAAACTATACCACAATTTGAATGACTCTCAAGGGATTTTTGCTGTGTGAGTACAAACGAATTCTAAAGTATTACATGCTCTATCACTCTGTTTGCACAATTATACATTTGGTATTTGATATAATTACAACTCACTTTTCTCTCTCCAAACCCTCTTGCATTCCCATTACCATTCTCCTTTGAGTTCATCATCTCCTTTTACTTTTTTATTTTTACTAATTGTTATGACATGAGACATGAAAAACGATTTCAGTCTCTTGACCAGTAAAGATATCTTTGACTGGTTAAAGACCTAAAAACCTGGACCCTCAGAGGAGCTGAGTCTACATGACAATGAGAACACCTGTTTAAAAAAGAAATCAGCATCCTAATAAGAATGTCTGCTAAAGTCATTCGGCCTTGAAACTATAAAGAAACTATCTATTGATAAAACTTTCTTTCCTCAAAGTTCCCTCTACTGCCCTTTAAGGTCCAGAGCCCCTGTACCTGGATGCAAAATACCCACTCAGAAGAAGAGACTGGCATCCTTCATTTGTTCTGTTTAAAGAACAATTCTCCTTCAGCAGGAGTTGGTTTCTTCATTTTACTTCCATGTCACCTCTATGAATCCTGATCTAACATTTGCTGTATCAAATAACAAAATCACCAGTATCAGAGAATAAACAATACTAAAAATGTTCATAAGTCGAAAAAACAGCACCTATATTTATGGTGCAGCCATCAGTAGAAATGGAATTTTGTCAGCCCAGAGATGATAACATTTAGTTTTCTAATCCCTATAGCATTCTAGCTCAATGGCTCAACAGGACATGTATGATTACCAACCAAGAGCAGAACAGCTAATGCAACTTTCCTCACTTATACTGCAGTGTACCCAGGTCTACTACAGGGTAATTAAAGCACATAACTTGCACTGTATTAATGTATATATATGTATATGTATATACATATATATAATTTCATATTATATATTATATATTTATATTACATTGTATCTATATTATAATTAATTTTTTTGTTTTGTTTTTTGAGTCAGGGTTTCTCTGTGTATCCCTGGCTGTCCTGGAACTCACTCTGTAGACCAGGCTGGCCTCGAACCCAGAAATCCGCCTGCCTATGCCTCCCAAGTGCTGGGATTAAAGGCATGAGCCACCACCGCCCGGCTATAATTAAATATTATAATATAAATTATAACTATAATTGGATATTAGCCCAAAAGCTCACAATACCCAAGATACAACTCTCAGACTACATGAGTCTCATGAAGAAGGAAGACCAAAGTGTGGGTGCTTTGGTCCTTCTTAGAAGGAGTAACAAAATACTCATGGGAGCAAATATGGACACAAAGTATGCGACAGGAACTGAAGGAGAGGTCACTGGAGACTGTTTCACCTGGGTATCCATCCCATGTGCTGATAGATGCTGATGTGGAAGTCAGGAAGTGCATGCTGACAGGAGCCTGATATAGCTGTCTCCTTAGAAGCCTGTCAGAGTCTGACATATTCAGAGGTGGATGCTCACAGCTAATCATTGAACTGAGCATGGGGTTCCCAATGGAGGAGTTAGAGAGAAGACTGAAGAAGATGAAAGGGTTTGCAGCCCCATGAGGAGAGCAACAATACCAACCAACCTGAGGTCCCAGGATCTAAATCACCTGCCTGGGAGCACATAGGGAGGGATTCATGGCTCCAGCTGTTTATGTATGGGAGGATGGCCAGGTTGGGCATAGGTGGGAGAGGAGATCTTTGATCCCGTGAAGGCTGAATATCCAGTGTGTGGGAATTCGAGGGTGGGGAGGTGGGAGTGGGTAGGTGAGTGGAGGCACATCACCTCAGAAGCAGGAGAAGGGGTGATTGGAAACGGGGTTCCTTGGTAGGGGGGAAAATGGGGAAAAAGGATAACATCTGAAATGCAAATAAAATATCCAATAAAAATATGATAATGTAAATTATAATTATAATTTATATTATAGCATTTAATAATATACAATAGTTGATAAATTATATTTAATATAGTAAATATTTTTATTACATATTATTATATATTATATTATATATTTTAGTATATATTTAAATAGATATAGAGATGGGATGATATAACTATCAACACCTGATTTTTTGAAGTCACCAGAAGTTAATTTCAGTTTTATTAAATCATGACAGAAGTTATTTAACAGCTGTGATATGCTGAATACTATTCTTGCCTTCAACAATGGGGCCAGCAGGACAGGAAAGATGCCTATTCTGGTATTGGCAATCTTCTTGCCCCTCAATCTGCAGATCCACTCTCTTTATCACAGGCACTTTCCTTGACTGTCTCATAGCCACCTGATATTTATCTAGCTTTTTTTTTTCTTCTAAAACTTTTAGAATTATGGTTAATATTTTGTATCTCTTTTAGGACTTGTATCTTTCTCCCTGCACTGTATAATTCTATTTGTGCTTGATATATTGAATATTATTTCTATATCTCCTGGGATGAAATTTTTATTTTCTGCTTACAAATTTGGACTTGATAGTCTAGACACATAACAGCTCTCAGCCATGAAAAATATTGACATGATGTAACATGCCAAATTTTCTAGAACAGTAAACTGTAGCCCTGTGTGAATGTACACTAAGACTTTCAGAAGATGCCCTCTGCTGCAGACATTCTTCCAGTACTTAGCCAGCTCTTTTGTTAGAGTATTGCTTATGGAACTAGTTGATAATTTGCAAAAACCTATGAAATAATAAAGCATTCTTGTACAGTCCATTTTCATGTTTAATCTACCATATCCCCAAATCCAGAATATTTGTCTAGATCATACACTATTTCAGAAATATCTTTTGTGTATTATAAACAAAGAAAAGTAAAGATAATTATTTAATATATATTTAGTCAGCAGTAATCTCAGCCAAAAAAGTCTCTGTCTTGTAATAGGTTAGTAAGACATTGATAATAATAGTAGTAAGAATAATTATGAATTATTAATAATAATTATGTGTAAAAATAATAGTGTTTTGAGAAAGAGAACAGCATTATTTATATATCAGCACTTAGACAAAATATCTTATTTTATGTCCAATTCAGAATGATTATTGATTTGACCAATCAAGCACAGATGTAGTATCTAGAAACCTGTATTTCACTGATGCATAGACACTGGGGGCATAAAAACTGAACAAGGACTGCATTTTCAAGACGATCATAGCAGATCTGGTGATAACAGTTGTTAGTAGATAGATAAAATGTAAAGTTCCTATAAAACTATTTAGAGATGGGATGCCATGATTCTGATGAGCTATTAACGTGATTACATACAACTTAACTTGTGATGTCAACATTTGAAAATATTCTCAAACACAGATTGGGTTATATCTCTCTTGAGTTCTTACATCTTTATCTAACAATGCTTTTCTCAGGATAATTATTTATTTACTCATAGTTTGTCTACCACTAGTCTCACTTCAAGACAGTCTAAAGAGAGTTTCACTCTCAAAATACCTGTGTTCTCATAGTCTGCATTTCTAACTCTGACAGCAGTTCTCAATTTCCATCACGCTTTTTTTCTCAGCAGTATTGATGTTTAATCACTTATTTCGGGGGACTCATTCATTGAGTATACAAGAGTTACTTGTCATTATACCCTTGCCTACACGTGTTTAACCTTTTGCACTCTTAAATAGTATGTAGGTAAGCGATCATGTGTTTTTGATTTGCATTTCTCTGACAATATGTGTCTCCTATGCTCATTGTCTATTTGAATATTTCTATTTGTGATATGTCTATTTGAGTCCGCTGTATTTTTTTTTTGGATATTTTATTTACAGTTCAGATGTTATCTCCTTATCCAATTTCCCCCTCTCCCACGCCCAGGAACCCTCTATCCCATTGCCCTTCTTCTTGTTTCTCTGTGGATATGCCCCTATCTACACCCCCCACTCTCACCTCCCCTCCCTCGAATTCCCCAACACATGGCATTCAGCTCTCGTGGGACCAAGGATCTCCTCTCCCACCTATACCCTACAGGGCCATCCTCCATTATATATACAGGTGGAGGCATGGATCCCTCCCTAAGTGATCCCAGGCTGGTGGTTTAAACCCTGGGAGCTCTGGTTGGCTGGTATTGTTGCTCTCCTCATGGGGCTGCAAACTCTTTCAGGTCCTACAGTCCTCTCTCTAACTCCTCCATTGGGAGCCTCATGCTCAGTTTAATGGTTAGCTGTGAGCATCCACCTCTGAATATGTCAGGGTCTGGCAGACCTCTAAGGACACAGCTAATAGCAGGCTCCTGTCAGCATGTACTTCCTGGTATCCACATCAGCATCTACCATTGGTGACTGCACATGGGATCGATACCCAGGTGGAATGGTCTCCAGATGGCCCCTGCTTCAGGTTCTGACTCTCACTTTGTCCCCATATTTGCTCCCTTCAGTATTTTGTTACTCCTTCTAAAAAGGACCAAAGCTCCCCCACTTGGTTTTCCTTCTTCATGAGCTTCATGTAGTCTGTGAGTTGAATCTTGGGTATTTCAAACTTCTGGACTAGTATCCAATAGTCAGTGAATGAATACCATGTGTGTTCTTTTGTGATTGGGTTACCTAACTCAGGATGATATTTTCTAGTTCCATCCATTTACGTAAGAATTTCTCAAATTCATTGTTTTTAATAGCTGAGTAATACTCCATTGTGTAAATGTACCAAACTTTTTGTATCTATTCCTCTGTTGAAGGACATCTGGGTTCTTTCCAGCTTCTGGCTATTATAAATAAGGCTGCTATGGACATAGTGGAGCATATGTCCTTGTTATATGTTAGAACATCTTCTGGGTATATAACCAGGAGTTGTATAGCTGGATCCTCAGGTCCAATTTTCTGAGAAACCGCTAGATTGTTTTCAAAGTGGTTGCAGTATCTTACAATCCCACCTACAATGGAGGAGTGTTCCTCTTTCTCCACATCCTTGCCAACATCTGCTGTCACTTGAGTTTTAAATTCTATTCCATTGATCTTCCTGCCTGTCTCTGTACCAATGCCATGCAGTTTTTTTTTTTTATCACTATTGCTCTGTAATACAGCTTGAAGTCAGGGATGGTGATTCCTCCAGAAGTTCTTTCATTGTTGAGAATAGTTTTCACTATCCCGGGTTTTATGTTATTCCAAATGAATTTGAGAATTTCCTTTTCTAACTCTGTGAAGAATAGGGTTTGTATTTTAATGGGAATTGCGTTGAATCTGTAGATTGCTTTTGGCAAGATAGCCATTTTTATTATATTAATCCTGCCAATCCATGAGCATGGGATATCTTTCCAACTTCTGAGATCTTCGATTTCTTTCTGCAGAGACTTGAAGTTCTTGTCATACAGGTCTTTCACTTGCTTGGCTGGATTCACACCAAGATATTTTATATTATTTGTGACTATTGTGAAGGGTGTCATTTTCCTAATTTCTTTTTTTAGTCGTTTATCTTTCATGTAGAGGAAGGCTATTGATTTGTTTGAGTTGATTTTATACCCAGCTACTTTGCTGAAGTTGTTTATCAGGTTTAGAAGTTCTCTGGTGGAAGTTTTGGGGTCACTTAAGTATACTACCATACCTGCAACTAGTGATATTTTGGCTTCTTCCTTTCCTATTTATATCCCTTTGATTTCTTTTTGTTGTCTAATTACTCTGGTTAAGACTTCCAGTGCTATATTGAAGGGAAGAGTGGGCAGCCTTGTCTAGTCCCTGATCTTTATGGGATTGCTTTAAGTTTCTCTCCATTATTTTAATGTTGGCTACTGGTTTCCTGTATATCGCTTTTAATATGTTTAGGTATGGGCCTTGAATTACTGATGTTTCCAAGACTTTTATCATGAAGGGATGTTTAATTCTGTCAAATGTTTTCTCAGCATCTAGTGAGATGATCATTTTTTTTTCTGAGTTTGTTTATATAGTGGATTACATTGACGGACTTCCGAGTATTGAACCATTCTTGCATTCCTGGGGTAAAGCTTACTTGACCATGATTGATGATTATTTTGATGTGTTCTTGGATTCAGTTTGCAAGAATTTTATTGAGTATTTCTGCATCAATATTCATAAGGGAGATTGGTCTGAAGTTCTCTTTCTTTGTTGGGTCTTTGTGAGGTTTGGGTATGAGTGTGACTGTAGCTTCATAGAACGAATTGGGCAGTGTTCCTTCTGTTTATATTTTGTGGAATAGTTTGAAGAGAATCAGTATTAGGTCTTCCTTGAAGGTCTGATAAAATTCTACACTAAAACCATCTGGTCCTGGGCTTTTATTTGTGGAGAGACTTTTAATGACTGCTGCTATTTCCTTAGGGGTTATGGAACTGTTTAGATGGTTTATTTGCTCCTGATTTAACTTTGGTACCTGGTATCTGTCCAGGAAATTGTCCATTTCATGAAGGTTTTCCAGTTTGTTGAGTTTAGGCCTTTGTAATAGAATCTGATGATTTTTTCAATTTCATCAGTTTCTGTTGTTACGTCTCCCTTTTCTGTTCTGATTTGATTAATTTGGATATTGTCTCTCTGCCCTCTGGTTAGTCTGGCTAAGGGTTAATCTATCTTGTTGATTTTCTCAAAGAACCAGTTCCTAGTTTTGTTGTTATTTTGTGTAGTTCTTTCTACTTCTAGTTGGTTGATTTCAACTCTGAGTTTGATTATTTCATGCTGACTACTCCTCTTGGGTGTATTTGATTCTCTTTGTTCTAGAGCTTTTAGGTGTGCTGTCAAGTTTTTAGTTTATGGTCTCTTTAGTTTCTTTTTGTAGGCACTTAGAGCTATGAGTTTTCCCCTTAGCACTGCCTTCATGGAGTCCCAGAATTTTTGATATGGTGTGTCCTCATTTTCATTAAGTTCTAAAATGTCCTTAATTTCTTTCTTTATTTCTTCCTTGACCAAGTCATCATTGAGTAGAGAGTTGTTCAGTTTCCATGTACATGTGAGTTTTCCATTGGTTTTGTCATTATTAAAGACCAGTCTTAATCCGTGTTGATCTGATCAAAGGATTATTTCCATCTTTTTGTATCTGTAGAGGCCTGTTTTGTGACCAATTATATGGTCTATTTTGGAGAAGGTACCATGAGGTGCTGAGAAAAAGGTATATTCTTTTGTTTTAGGATGAAATGTTCTATAGATAGCTGTTAAATCTATTTGGTTCGTAACTTCTGTTAATTTCAAAGTGTCTCAGTTTAGTTTCTGTTTCCATGATCTGTCCATTGCTGAGCGTAGGGTGTTCAAATTCTGCACTATTATTGTGTGAGGTGCAATGTGTGTTTTGAGCTTTAGTAAAGTTTCTTTTATGTATGTGGGTGCCCTTGCATTTGGAGCATAGATGTTCAGAATTGAGAATTCATCTTGGTAGATTTTTTTCCTTTGATGAGTATGAAATGTCCTTCCTTATCTTTTTGGAGTACTTTTGGTTGAAAGTCGATTATATTTGCTATTAGAATGGCTATTCCCGCATGTTTCTTGGGAGCATTTGCTTGGAAAATTGTTTTCCATCCTTTTATTCTGAAGTAGTGTCTGTCTTTGTCACTGAGGTGCATTTTCTGTTTGCAGCAAAATTCTGGTGCCTGTTTGTGTATCCGGTCTGATAGTCTGCGTCTTTTTATTGGGGAATTGAGTTCGTTGATGTTAAGAGATATTAAGGAAAAATGATTGTGGCTTCCTGTTATTTTTGTTATTAGAGGTAGAATTATGCTTGTGTAGCTACCTTCTTTTGGGGTTGTTGGAAGATTACTTGCTTGCTTTTTCAAGGTTGTACTTTTCTTCCTTGTGTTGGCATTTTCCATCAATTATCCTTTGATGTGCTAGGTTTGTGGGAAGATATTGTGCAAATTTGGTTTTGTCATGGAATATCTTGGTTTCACCAACTATAGTGATTGAGAGTTTTGCTGGGTATAGTAATCTGGGCTGGCATTTGTGTTGTCTTAGGGTCTGTATGATATCATTCCAGGATCTTCTGACTTTTGTAGTCTGGTGAGAATTCTGGTATAAATCTTGTAGGTCTGCCTTTATATGTTACTTGACCTTTTTCCCTTACTGCTTTTAGTAATTTTTCTTTGTTGTATGCATTTGATGTTTTGATTATTATGTTACAGAAGGTATTTTTTTTTCTGGTCTAGTCTATTTGGTGTTCTGTAGGCTTCTTGTATGCCTATGGGCATCTCGTTCTTTAGGTTTGTGAAGTTTTCTTCTCTAAATTTGTTGAAGATATTTACTGGCCCTTTAAGTTGGGAATCTTCACTCTCATCTATACCTATTATCCATAGGTCTGGTATTCTCATTGTGTCCTAGATTTCCTGGATGTTTTGGGTTAGGAACTTTTTGCATTTTGCATTTTGCATTTTCTTTGACAGTTATGTCAATGTTTTCCATGGTATCTTCTTCACATGAGATTCTCTCTTCTATCTCTTGTATTCTGTTGGTGATGTTTGCGTCTATGACTCCTAATCTCTTTCCTAGGTTTTCTATCTCCAGGGTAGTCTCCCTTTGAGATTTCTCTATTGTTTCTATTTCTATTTTTAAATCCTGGATGGTTTTATTTAATTCCTTCATTATGTTTTCTTGCAGTTCTTTAAGGGATTTTTGTGTTTCCTCTTTAAGGGACTCTACTTGTTTATCTGTGCTCTCCTGTACTTCTTTAAGGGAGTTACTTATGCCCTTCTTAAAATCCTCTATCAGCATCATGAGAAGTGATTTTAAATCTGAATCCTGCTTTTCTGGTGTGATGGGGTGTTCAGGGCTTGCTGTGGTGGGAGAACTGGGTTCTGATGATGCCAAGTAACTTTGAATTCTATTGCTTATGTTCTTAGGCTTGCCTTTCATTATCTGGTTAACTCTAGTGTTACCTGTCCTCACTGTGTAAGACTGGAGTCTGTCTTTCCAGTTATCTTGCTTGTGTCAGAACTCCTCAGAGTCCAGATGTCTCTGTAATCTTATGATCCTAAGCTCCTGGGTGGAAGAACTCCTGGGACTCAGGCCAACTCTGGGATCCTGAAATCCTGTTGCTCTGGGTGCAGTGGTTCCTCTAGGATGGCTCAGAATACGGCATCTCCAGAAGAGCAGAGCAGCTGAGTGTCTACTGCTCTGGGTGCTGTGGTTTCTCTAGGATGGCTCAGGATACAGTGTATCCACAAGAGCAGCCAGCTAGGTGTCTGCCCCAGCCCAAAGGACCAGGTGAGGTGGGGGTCAGAAGGGAAGTTGTATTCTGGTGGGGTGGGGTTTGGGTTGTTGATGGGTCCTGAGCACCCCTGGCTCCCAGTTGTAACTCTGGGGCATAGGGAGTGAGAGGATGTTCTTACTCTCTGCTCTGAGTGCAGTTGCTCCTCTAGGATGGCTCAAGATACAGTGTCTCCACAGGAGCAGACCAGCTATGTGTCTACCCCAGCCAAAAGGACCAGATGGGGGCCGGATGTATTTTCAAATGAGTTAATATGTTACTATAATTTTTTGAGATTATTTGTTGTTTGGATACCAGTTCACCATGTTTGACTTAATTTTCTCCAACTCAATTACCGTCATACTGAGCTTTCGCTAAGGTTTATTCCTTTCTTATCATCTTTCATCCTTTATTTTTGTAAGAATGAGAATATTTGGAAAAAATTTTATATTAACTCTATGTCTAAAATATTTAAATTCAATTAATAGTTCATTAACTTTGAAACATGATCCAACATCATTTGTAATCTGGATAGTTGGTAGAACATTCTAATTTGTCCTGTGTTCTTGGTCTCATTTATAATTTCTCTCTACATAAAACCAATAGAATGTTTATCATCTATTTGTCATATAACTATATATTCTAGTTCAACTATAGAATACTACTTTTCTTCACTAATATGTGTTAATGGCTTCCTAATTCACTTGAAATAGCAGTAATTCCCATGGTTCCTTAAGATTAGTTGCAATGCTATATAGTATGCTTACAGACAAGACTCTAGCATGTCTGGCTTCTGAGAGGCTCAACAATCAGCTGACTGAGACAGACACAGATACTTACACCCAACCATTGGATTGAAGTCGTGGACCCCTGTGGTTAAATTAGGGAAAATCTAGAAGAAAATGAGGAGGAGGGTAACACCATAGGAAGACTAGAAGTCTCAACTAACCTGGACTGAGATCTCTCAGACACTGAGCTGCCAACCAGGCAGTATACATAGGCAGGCCGGAGGCCCCTGACACATATACAGCAGAGAACAGCCTGGTCTAGCCTCAGTGAGAGAAGATGCACCTAACCTTATGGAGAATTGAGGTCCCACAGAGTGGGGAGGCCTGGGACCGGGTCTAAGAGGACATTCTCTTGGAGACAGGGGAAGGAGAAATGGAATGAGGAACAGTGGGAGCGGAGACTGTGAGGGGAGCAATGGCTGGATTGTAAAAAATAGACGTAATAAATAAAAAAAATGATAAATTGAAAAAAAAGATTAGTAGCACCAATCTTACACTTTCTGTGACAGAAAGCATGTCTGATGATCATCCTTACAGATTATTCCATGCTTCCCCTGGATCTTTACTTGACAGTCATACCACATTATATACAGCTGCCTCCTAGAGGTTCCACGTTCATGACTTTTTTTTTTTCTGTTTGCTCTACTTTTACCTAGAATGTGTTTTTGTTTGTTTACTTTTCCTCAGTAGCACCCCAGAGTAGTCTCAAGTACTTGTTGTGTCTCTTCCCTAGACACCTTTCACATGAGGAATTCCTTATTATTGGTTTTCAGTGTGTGCTCCATTATTACTAATTTTTGTGCCCCTTTATGATTTGTTTTGTTTTCTCTGCTTTGTGAGAGCTGAGTTTTTATGTTTTATATATTAAGTTTTGAATACATGTTGATAAAAATTAAATGAAGAAGGTCCTTCATTTATTTAGCCCTTTGTTCTATTTTACAAAAATATTAGATGAATTAATTGCCAATTAGCTAAGCTGCCATAGCATAACACATTTTAAGAGTATCTATTTTCTCCATCTATATTCATTCTTATACCTCAGTATTTTATGATTCCCCCTGCATGTGTTGGCAAGAGATCACCCCTGTAGAGTGCTTATTTTGTATTCCTTTCCGTGTGATGACCATAGGTGATAATCAGGGAAAGAATGAAAAAAAATTGCTCTGCCTCACTGCAGCAAGCACAGTAGACTCCAAACAAAGCCATACACGTGGAGCATGAAGTGTGACTCCCTACAGGTTGACTAGCTAAGAAGCAACCACAGAAGAAACCTTGTGATTTGCAAACCAATGGCAACCTTCCTTCAGACTAATAGCAGACTTTTCACCACAACTGAACTGATCTATTTTCTACATTAAAGGTGAAGTTTAATGACTGAATGATTTAATTCACAGTGAGTATTTATACAAATAGAGTGTTTTGTGGGGATAATATGTCTAATTGTGTTACCTTATTAAAATTCTATCCCTGTCAAAAGTTCTCTTCCTATACAATTCACTTAAAAATTAGGGATTTATAAGGAAAAATAGCAATGATTTTTTTTCTGTTGAATATTGAGAAGGATTTTAAATATAAGAAGCGTACAGTCTATGGGTATTAACGAATAATAAAAACAAAAATTAAATATATGGTTGGGATCTTAAAGGTAATAGAATTGCTAAAAGACATCAGGAACAGATGGCATACTTCTCAGTCATTACAGTAGAAAAATATGTGAAAATGATTTGATTTTTATGTACGTTTTTATTTCAACTTTCAAATCTTAAAAAAACATAATGATATAGCATTCATAAAAGGTCAAGACCAAAGGTTTCCCTGATATCTTATCAGGTCATAGGTACTGGTTTAATGAGTAAATACTGCATAATGAATTTGTCCAAAATGCATGTACAGAGACAAAGAGTGGATGTTTTACACTTCTATAGAGTACAAAATACCACAGATGTCCATCATGAAGAGTATCTATCTGGCCTCTGCTGAGAAAGCTATGGTCTATGTTCTAAACATTATTTATCTTGACACTACAGAATAATAACCCTAAAGCACCACTTAAACATCATTAGTATAAAATATATTATTTATACAAACAATCATCTTGAATTTGAACTGCCATAAAGTTGGAAATATATACTAATATCTATGTCTTGCATGTTCATAGTTTCACTTAAAAATTATCTTTTTCCCTGTACAAACAGAAGTGATGGGTTTTGAACCTGTATGTCACTGTTAAATAGTATAGTTGGGCATCCATGTGGTAAAAAACTGGCAGAGATAAAATAAAACACAAACCACAAAAAAAGAAAAAAAAGGACTTGATATTTTACAGTCTCAGACAAACTCAAGTGAAGAAAGCAACCAGAGGTTGTAATGATAATTTAGGATACAGGAACACACAGTGGAAGCAAAGTGCTTAAAAATGCATGTGCCTCACAGGAAGACACAGTAGTGTGACTAAAAATCAACAGGAAAGAAGCAATAAAGACAGTTTGAGTGTATTACACATGAGATTACATGGTTTTTTGTTTGTTTATTTTTTTTCCAGAGTTTTGGGCGTGTTATTTATGTTTTTTAGTTTTCTTCTTATTGTTAAATACTTTCATGCTCAAATATGCCTGAATCTGGTAAACTAAGACATCTTTATGAAAACAATTACTGAACTCATAACCTTTTTCTAGTTGGTGATTTGGTATAAAACACAGAAAATTATATATCCCCAGTGACCCACTTCCTCTAGTGATGTTCTACGTTAAAAGATTCCACAGCCTTCCAAAATATTGCCATCCATAAGAAACCATGTTCTCTCTGAAGAAGCTGAAGGGGTTTGTACCCCATAGAAAGAAGGATATAAATCAACCAGACCTCCCAAAACTAACGGGACTAAATCACCAGCCAAAGAGTACACATGAGGGAACCCATGTCTCCAGCTGGACATGTAGAAGAGGACTGCCTTGTCAAGCATCACTGGGAAGGGAGTCCCTTGGTCCTGTGAAGGCTCAATGACCCAGGGTAGGGAAATGCTAGGGTGCTGAATCAGGAGTGGGTGGGCAGGTAGCAGAACACCCTAATAAAGGCAGGAGGAGGAGGTAGGGGATAGTTTGTGGAATGGAAATTGGGAAGGGGGATAACATTTGAAATGTCAATAAATAAAATAACTAATAAAAATGTAAAAAATAAAGTGTTATACTCAATGGATTCAATAAATTCTGTTCAAATAAAACAAAATAGAAAAGAAACCATGTCCTCTAGCACATCAGCTCATTTGGGACAAATAAGGTCGTACGTAAGTATAGTGACATATGTGGTGTTGCAGACACACATCTGAGCTTGGAGAGAATCCCAAATAGAAAACTTCACGTATGCACGTCCTACGACATGAGAAATACACACACAACACACACATAAACTGAATTTTGTAAATCAAAACCGGATACTTTAGGAACATTTCTACCTAGAAACTATTATGCACATAATGAAATTGAAGGAAATTAAAATAAGAAATTAGGAAAGAGCAGAGATGAATCACCTCCTATGTATACTCAAAAAAGATACGAAAAAAAGTTTTCTAAAAATATCTTAGATGCTTACCTCTGAGTGACATGAGTTTAATGAAGGAGATGTTATTTTTTTTTTTTTTTTTTTTTTTGGTGTTTTGGAGACAGGGTTTCTCTGTGTAGCCCTGGCTGTCCTGGAACTCACTCTGTAGACCAGGTTGGCCTCGAACTCAGAAATCTGTCTGCCTCTGCCTCCTGAGTGCTGGGATTAAAGGCGTCCGCCACCACTGTTTGGCTAGGAGATGTTATCTTATTATGCCAGAAAAGTTAACTACTTTCTTACTATAAGCAGAAAAGTTAACTTTTTTTATACATGCATGATTTTCTTAGAATTATGGGGTTTAGGATCATTACTTTAAAGTATTTTAATTGTTACAGGTAGTAAAGCTGACCTGGAACTCCACTCATATTTTTATTACATCTAATTGTTAATTAAAGCTGACAAAGTTTACTATCAACAACCTATGATCACTAAACGTTACTTCCGTGAAAACCAAGACTGTATTGTCTTTCTCAGTCATCAGTTTCTACTACCGATTTTCAGTGACTGACACATTTTTTTCAAAGCAATAAGTTATTTGGAATTAGGTGTCAAAGAATTTTATGTATCATAAGAAATGTATGTTATTTCCCTGTGGTCATAAATTGACTCTTCCACAGTGCTAGCTCTGAGAGTAACTATTTATCTTTCCTATTGCTTTTTGAGCCTTGCAAACTTCTAACTAAATTGAAAAATATTGCTGACCTTTCTGTGACCTGAGAGAAAAACCTAAGGCCCTGTGAAGAAGACTGAGGATCTCAAAGATGTGAATGAAGACGTTTATCCTTGCCATGGATAATAATATCCTCACCAAGCCCTTGCCACAAATTACAAAATTAATTTTCATCAGGCACATAATGAGCCTTTTACATGAAATCTTCACAGTGTGCCCATAGAAAGGCACACTTATTGTTACCTTTAATGGAAGGAAGACAGACAAGGACAAAGTAAGCACCTCTTTAAGTGGCATTGCCAAATAAGCAGAATTCAGAGCTAATTTTGACTCACCTCAGGCTATACTTTCAACAATTTAAGCCTCAATTGTGATCATAAGATATTAGTGGATGCCTTGATTTGATAATTATTCCAGAATGATGCCAAAACTTTGTAAGGTCAGTGAAAGCAAAATATCATTGCACTTGTGGGATAATATTCTAGACATTTAAATATAATTGTCAGTATATCTGAAGAACATTCTGAACATTATGGAAAGAAATGTGAATGGCTTTCTACTTCAATGACAACACATGTCTTTTAGTTTGAAGTTGGAATAACATAAATGAATCATAAGTTTAAAAAATTCAAGATATGACAACAGTAAAATTTAAATACTGAAGAACAAGGTATTAAAAATTCCTAAACATGGCAATACTGGTGTCATTAGGATTTTGAGGTAAATATTGGAAGTAATGTTAGAAACCTTTCCTTTATATACATTTTATGAATTTATATTTACAGTAATTTTCTATGATATTTATTACTTTTTTAACAGTTTAAAATGAAAGAAATTAAGAAATATTTATGAAATATAAAAGAGAATTTATACTGTTGTTTTGGTATATATAATGGTCCACCTATATCTTAATTTTAAATTTTTTATTATATTTGCTATAATGGGATACAGTGTGTTTACTCTGATAAGACATTAATGTTTCTCGGTAAATTTAGTTAATGTTTTATAACTACATATTCTTTTCACTAGCTTATTTTCCCTATAATTACTTTAGTTTGCTATTTTAATTCTGCATCACTCTCTTGCTTAAAATCACAAAGGGACATAAGATTTCTTTTTATTTCTACAAAACCAGTGTCTCTGCTGGAAATCACAGTATCTAGGTTTCAGTGTGAACTGACTCAGTCTTAGGATTGCCACTTAAGGGGACAGACACTGCCTTTTTCCTTATGACATCTGTTGGGGTCATTTTCGCACCCTGATAAGCACAAGCTTTTGACATTGTCTAAAGGAATATGAATGGAAAAAAAGCGTTTTGAATTCTTCCTACTACTGAGAACATTCTTATTTGACTCAAACTTAATTGAAAGTGATGAGTGATAAATACACTAAAAATAGTCTGAGAGTGTAACAAACTCCATATCATCAAATGAAGAGTTCTGATGCTCATTTAAATCTCATAAATATTTGGGTAACTATTTTTCACTGTAAAACTTTTTACTTTTGTCTTGTCAGTCAAGGAAAACAAGGTCTTATACTCTGGAAATCTTTTTTCAGTAACCATGGCTTCCTGATTTACATTTTAATTTAATTTCATAGGATATGGGATTCTGTTCATTTTATCCCTTTTCGATGCACTATTAAAAAGATACTATGTATATTAGATACTTTTTTATCTTAGATACATTTTTATACCTTAGATGTGTTCTATACCTTAGATACATTTTAAATGTTCTTTATGTTTACCCTTTGTATTTCTGTCGCTATGCATTTGCACTCTCTGGAAATATTGTCTGTGTTCCTTTTATTATTAATTTGTCTTCAACATTCATGTCTTCATTCATAGCTGTATTCCAATATTTGTATCATTTGACTTTCTTTTGAACAGTGCCACATTTTGCAGATAATAGACCTTGCAGACTTATCTCAATACTCATTTGAGAGAGGTTTTGTATTTATTTTCCCACCTTATATACTCTTTCCCTAAAGGAATAATGACAGATATTTGTTCATATTTCACAGTGAAACAATAAACTAATGATCTAAGTGTATGTACAATTTTGTGTAGCTTATTGACTAGTGAACCCAACTGTTCAGTGGATGACTTGTTGGTAAATATGGTTTCTAAATAATGTATATACGCGCTGATGTGTGTGCCTGTGCTCAGGTATGCAGATGCCAGAGAACACCAGGTATCCTGCACTCTGGGCTTTACTCTTTTGAAACATGGTATATTCATAAACCCAAGCTAGGCTGGTGGCCAGCAAGTTTCAAGGATACCCATTTCTGCCTTGCTCAGTACTGGAATTACAGGTCAGAGTCTAAACTCAAGTTCTTCTGGCTATATTGCTTTTCTACACGAAGCTATCTCTCTAGTCCCTGACAGAAATGGGTTTTTTACAGGGTCTGTAAAGGTCACATATGGGCCATTTGCTTTGTTTCCCTTTACCTACAAAGCACAATTCAGTTTTCTGAGGCGAGGATTCACATCACTATTAGGGGGAAGTGATCTACTGTTCTAAACACCACTGTGTATACATTTATGTTCTCTGACCTATCCTTCATATATCCTCTGTTAGTCTTGGTATTAATGAATCCTAACCTCTGATATCATCCCTTGATGATTGTCTTTTAGTTATATCATCTCTGAGTGTTTAGACTATACGTTCCTTTAACCTCAGTTCTTACTTAATATGCATAGATATGTAACAACTCCAATTTCTAGCCATTGCCCATATCTACTGTCTGTCTTACTTTATAATCACAAGTATTTTTTATTATCACTTTTATGTTGTAAACAGAAAAAGGCAATGCATGTTATCAATTCATCTGTTTCAGTGCATATTTCAACACTACACACTTGCAAGTAGTGTACACATTAATCATGGGGAATATAATATATAGCTATGACATATCAAATGTATTATGATATGATCAAATTTATTTTTTTAAGTTTAATTGGAGTTATTAAGGAAATGTCAAAGAGCACATTTATTGTTGAAATAACATATGTGAAGAAATGAAACAAGCTCATTTTTGTTTTGCTACTGGTTGTATGTATGTTTTAACATGTTTATAATTGAAGTATCCCACCTGCATTTCCTATCTCCAGTCCCTCCCAGCTACCTTCACCTAAACCCATTCATGTCACTTCCATTCAATTTGTTAGCCTTTTTATTGCTTATTATTATTTGTGTGTGTGTGTGTGTAGATTTGTGTGTGTCTGAATATGTTAGAATCTATTGTTTCAAATTTTCTAAAACATTTTAGAATAAAGTATAGGATTAGATTTTCTTTTCTTTCTTTCTTTTTTTTTTTTTTTTGGTTTTTTGAGAAAGGGTTTTTCTGTATAGCCCTAGCTGTCCTGGAACACACTCTGTAGACCAGGCTAGCCTCTAACTCAGAAATCCACCTGCCTCTGCCTCCGAAGAGCTGGGGTTAAAGGGATGCACCACCACCATCTGGCTAAGGATTAGATTTTTTAAAATCTACTTTACTAAGGGCTCTTAAACGATTTAATCTCTCTTCTAGCCTACTACCCACCAGAGATAGTGGTAAGAAAGGTTAATAGGGCAAGGGAGGATGTTTACCTGTTTAGAAATAGTTTTTTGGGGTACTTGCATTATCTTGGTTGTCAGGATATCAATAGTTCAGTTTTTAAGAATCAGCAGTGGTAGCTCAATCCACTCACAATTACCATTTACAAACCATCAGTAACAGTTTAATTCAGAAGAAACTGCAAGGTTCTTCCAGTTGGCCTGAGTCAAGGGCAGTGGCTAGAATCCACTGGATGTATTTTGGTGTGTTTTTCTCTACAAAGTCACAATAAATTATGATCAGCTAAGAAGGCGAGGATAACGAATGTCACAGCATCATCAGGGAAGAGGAGACTCAGTAAAGCCCAAAGAAGACCAGCAAAGAGTGGCAATAAAGTATTCTAAAAGTAAGAAGAGTTTTAGATTTTTATGTGCATTGTCCTCTTAGTGACAAAGGATTTGCTACTGTTGGTGAAAGTGAGAGCCCCAATTCTCAAGGGACCAGTGATCATATGATCCCAAGCTTCAAGCCTTCATACTGCTTTAAGAATCTCTACTCTAGGGACATTCATTTCATCTGTGTTTTAGTATTATCTACATTTATGTGAGGCAGTAAAACCATGCAAGGAAGCTTGGTAGAGTAGAGCAGGTTGAGAAACAAAGACTTGGTGGGTACACACCTGAGACTAAGGGAGACTTTTGCTCCCTGCCATATTCTTGGCCTCGAACATGTGCCATACTCCCCACATAGGAAAACATGACTTGTGATCATATAGTCCTAGAATTGAGTTCTCCATGTCATGATGTATGTAGAAGCCCTGAGGGCTTAGCCGATAAGCTTCTGTTCAGAAACATTCCTTCCTGCAAAAGATATTTAAACTCAGGTCTACCCTGAGAAGTTGGTAAAGTATGATATGTATTCATTTTCCACTATGAACAGTTAATAAATAGTTTAAAACCATGAACTATCTCTTTCATCTACAACCACCCTTGATAACATGTAGGTCTTTGCCTACAGAGCTGCAGCTGCAGTAGAAGGTCTCTCTGTTCTCCCAGACACATGTTACCAAACTAAGAACAATCACCACTGAGCTAAGCTGCGGCTCCCTTTCCCCTCACCTCCAGGCTAGATGTCAGTCTCCAGCCTGCACACCCTAACTTTGCTCTCTGCCTTTCCAGTACTCCCCCAGTGCCTGGATATCCAAGAGTCTGAGAAGCCTACAACCTGGTCTCATAGAAGGTTCAGGGACCCTCAAATCAACTCCTGGTTTCCCACATCTCAGACTATGCTTTCTCACCCCCAGAGTGGTGTCTCTGCTCTTCCCTGAAGCCCAGCACTCACCCAGTGGGTGGTAGGTGCATTTAAACTCTCCTCATTTGGCATCCCGAATGGCTGGGCCCTGAGGTGGGCAGAACATGGACCCACACAGTGCAGTTGAGTTCATTAATAAAAGTCAATTTATCTGTGATATTGCTTTAATAAATTTCAAGTAAAACAATTTTAATCATTTATTTTTAGTTATGAAATGATTAAAGAAAACTATATTACATATACAACAATATGTAAATATATTATTAATTATTTCACACATTTTTTTTGTGTGTTTTTGTTTTTCGAGACAGGGTTTCTCTGTGTAGTCCTGGCTGTCCTGGAACTCACTCTGTAGACCAGCCTGGCCTCAAACTCAGAAAATCTGCCTGTCTCTGCCTCCCAAGTGCTGGGATTAAAGGCATGTGCCACCACTGCCTGGCCTCACGCATATACAGACACACATACACACACTACTTTGGATTTTCATGCTGACAATTAAAAGTGAATATTTTAAATCAACAAATTTAGTATCCACCTCAATATAAAAATAAAATTTTACAATATGCTTCTGCATGCTATCCAGTTGCTACAAAAGACAATCACTAAAATCCATCGCTTAAAGTTTTGAACTCTGGTATGCAATGAAAGCTTCATCTCATTCAGAACGCATGCATATTTGCTTAATTACCCAACACACATGCACACACACACACACACCACACACACAAACACACAATATGGCAAAGCAAGTTTTATGTTTTACTGAGTTTTTAGTCTATCAAAGACCCATTTCTGAGTTTCCTACAAATACTTTCATTTAAATTAAAAACACTTTTTTTTCTATCAAAAGAGCACACTGTGTGTTCTCTAATTTTATTAATGTTTGCTCTTCTACAACTTTCTGTAAATCCAACATGTTTGCAAAGTTCACCTATCATGGCTGTATCTTGCTTTAGGTTTTGTTGTTCATAGGCATTAACATTTCAATACTCACCAGCATTGGTTAGTAGATGTGAATGTAGGTAGGTTAAGGCATAATGGTAACAAAATTGTTAAGTATGAAACATCCTCAATTCTAAAGGTATAAAATCAAATATTTAACAAGGAACATTAGTCCTTTGATGGCAAATGAAGACAAATACCCATTTGTCAACTCCAAAAATGTGTTTAAGGCCCAAAGAATTGTAGACAGTTTTGAGTTAGAGATAGTCTACTGAAATTTGACTATTTATGTGATTCATATTTCATACTTATTGTGAATTACTATGAATTTACACATATTAAATTAGCCAGTAGTGAGTATGTTAGTTGCTTAATATTACCAAGGAAATGTATTAAGACTGAAAAGAATAGTTTTATTTATGAGTGTGTGATAGACCTCACCCATCTGGTAAGAATTATGTCAATCTATGCAGTTTCATTTCCTTCAAATTTTCCAAAGGTCATTGATTAATGATCAATAGCCTTCATTTTTATTTCTTTTAAGTAATTGCCTTATAGGCAGTGTAGCTTTAGGTACTGGAGCCTCCTTAGTAACTTGTCATTACTGGA
This sequence comes from Grammomys surdaster, assembly GCF_004785775.1. NCBI lineage: Eukaryota > Metazoa > Chordata > Mammalia > Rodentia > Muridae > Grammomys > Grammomys surdaster. The sequence goes on from NW_021604705.1 coordinate 3,795,266, forward strand.
CCCATAGCTCCAAATGACTACCATGAAATTCGTTTGTTAATTTGACTCAAAAATCAGTCATAATATACATTTATATCATTTAGACACAAAATCTAGTACTTCTTAAAGTTGCAAAAATAATAAATACCATTAAAACTATAACCTTAAACTGTAAAAATTAATATAAAAATGATGACATCTATTGCCTCAGAATAAATATATATTATTATAATCTCTGTGATGCATCAGGTAACTATTTTTATAATGTCAGAATCTGAAAGATTAGATAAAGTTTAAGAAGGCTACTAGCATGTTAGATACCTATCTGACATAGACATATTTTCCAGTTAATAATCCAATGTAAGGAAAATTAATGGCATTATTATAACATTTCAAATTGGGTAAATTTCTGAGGAATCTTCTAAGGGAATCAAGGGGTGACTGGTTATTTGTAGCTTCTCATTGTAGGAAGCTCCTTATTGATGAAATGGTATGATACACAGCAAGTTATTATTATAATAAATGATCTTGTAATGATAATAATTGAAACTTTTTTCATGATTATATCTATTTGTCTGAGTGTGTTTTACTTGTGAAAGAGACAGATAACTGCCAAATTTGAGAATATAATTATTTACGTGGGAACGAAAAAGACAACTAAAAAGATGTACAAAATCTAAAGCAGAAATTTCTCCTTTCTTTACTCTCCCATCAGAACATGTAAAATGTGAATAAATTGCATTGATTTTTTTTCAAATTGTTTTGCAAGTTATTCTTAAAGATTAGCTGTATATTAAGAAATGTTTTTCAAAATCCAAATATGCTATAAACTGGTCATTTAAACTCAAATGACACTGAGATCTCACATGTTTGACCTTTTGTGACCATTTCACTAATGATGAATAAGACAGTACCTTAAAATATACAAGAAACTGGGTGGGACTGAGACCAGGAAAGAGTTGCATACCAGTGGTTCCTTAGTTCTAATCTACAAACCAAGAAGCCTGGCCAGACAGTTTATTCCAGCACAGCTTGAGCCTCTTACATGCACAGAGGAAACATAAATAATGAAAGCAAAGTCAGTTTCAAAAGGGCAAATAAGATCGTTACAAGGGATTTTGAGGTTTGTTTTGTTTTGTTTTCTTTTTTTTTTTAAATTATCTTGGATATTCCCTGCTTGAGTTTGGAAGCCTTGTACTGTAATTTTCAAAAGATGAGTATACCAGTCAGCTAGCTTTCGGATACACCTTAATCAAAGTGACTGCTTATTTTCTCCGTCTTGTGAAGATATGTCTTCTTGTCATTAAATTTTAATTATGTTAGGCTCTCCTACTTTCATGTGGGAAAGTTATATGAAAGAAAGAAAAAGATGTGGATGGAAGAGGGAAGTCAGTAAGACAAAAAGGAGCTTGAGAATGATCAGGGTGCACTGTATACATGTACAAAGATTTCAAAAAACACATTTAATAAAAGTTTAAAAATCATAGACAGGAAAAAAAGTCACAGTTAGACATGAATGAAGCCATTAAAAGGTCACAAGTTCTTTGCCTGAGCTAAAGGATACAGAGGGTGATATTTGTCACTCAGAAAGTGCATAAAAATTGTCATATTCTAAAGCTTGATATGAGGCTTCATCCAGCAGCTGAAGTAAACTGGTGAAGAGAATTACAGCCAAATGTTAGGTGGAACTTGAGGAATCCTGTGAAAGACGGGGAGGAAGGAATGAAGGAGCCAGAGAGGTCAAAGACACCACAAGACAATCTACAGAATCAACTAATTGAGGCCCGTAAGGGCTCAACACGACTGAACTACTACCCAAAGAGCATGTATGGGACTGACCTAAGCCTTCTGCACATATGTAATAAATATGCAGCTTGGTCTTCATGTGTGATCCCTAATAACTGCACCAGGGGCGGTCTCTGACTCTTGCCTGACTTTGGACCTATTTCGCCTAACTGGTTACCTTGTCTAGACACAACAGTACAAAATGAGCCTTCTGCGACTTCTGCAACAATATGAGTCCTATTGAAACTTGGTATGCCAAGACAGGTTAATATCCATGGGAGACCTCCCCTTCTGTGAAGAGAAGGGAAGAATGGGATGGGAGGAGGTAAGGTGAGAGTGAGGGACAGGAAGAAGAGGGTGGTTATGTAAAATAAATAAATAAATAAATAAGAAAAATAAAAAAAGAAAGAAATTTGAAAGCAATGAAAAAATTGTCACTAAAATGATATCTCACCTTCCAAGTAAAATTTTACCCATAGTACATTGGGCATTGATGGTGTACTCCTTTAATCTCAGCACTCAGGAGGCAGAAGTATCTCTAAGTTTGAGCCAGCCTGGTCTACTTAGTGAGTTCCAGGACAGCCAGGGCTACACAGAAAAATCCAGTCTGAAAACAAACAAAATAACAAACAAAACACAAAAACAAACCTAACTAACCAACTAAAAAAATAAAATAAATCAAAAAACAAGAAAGAGATTTAAAAAAATCACTCATACAGATTTTAAGCCAAGTTCATTTCATTTAATTTTTGGAATTTCTCCTAAAATTTGCTATCCTACTGGACAAAGACTAAGATGTGTTCTGGCTTTCAGCTATACTGCCTAAAAAAAAAAAAACAAAAACAAAAACAAAAAAAAACCAGACAGAAAGAAATTAATGATTTTAACATGTACACATGTCTTTGTATAACTTTTCTCAGGAAATTTTTTTTTCTCAGGAAATATTTACACTTTTAAGTATGTTTTAAAATTTATTGGAAACATAAATTGGGAGAATCATTCAGTTTATCTAAGGTAGTGGCTCAAAACTGTAATCTTAGTATTTGGAAGATGGAGAATGGAGCATTTTTAAAAGTTGAAACTATATGTGCTTTATAGAGAAGTTCAGGCCAACTGGAATATAGTCCTAACCAATAAAAAAAACACTAAGCAGAGAGAAAAGTAATCAAAATAAAAGTTAATTCATTGTGAAAGTTGAACATGAATTATTTTATATTGAATAATACTTGGCAGTAATTGTGGTACTATTTGTCCACAAATATCCAAAGGCAAGACTAAAATATTAAGGCAGTATGTTTTCTTTTATTGAGATTATATCTTTTATTTTTGTCTTTTTTTCTTCATAGTACTGAAGATTATGGTGTCTTGTTTGTGCTAGGCCAGTGCCCTTTCACTAAGTAGCAAGTTACAGCGACCTTATTATTATGATTTTTTTGAGAAACGGTCTTAAAATCACTCTATAACTCAGGCAGATTTTTTTTTTACCTGAAGTCTTGGTTTCAGTCTTCTGAATAGCTGTGATTGCACACATAGTTAAAGTTTTAAAAAATTAAGCATAAATAACTAAAATAAATGAAGAAAGCTATATTGAGGAATACATACTATTTTAGTAACATGTTTTAACTATTATTATTAGATTTTTGATAATTAAAAATGTGTAAATCTTGGCAGTGAAAACTATTATTAACCAGCAAAATCTGGAAATACACTTTACACATTGAAAAATCAACTTTACAGTTTTATTTTTCTGTGAAAATACAAGCCATAACAAGCAATCATAGTAAGTTATGGTTCCAGCTTTTCTAAGAATGATTGCTGAAAGGAAGTTAATATTCTGGGGTTTGTACACTGTGCATATTTTGTGGAAGCTGATCCAAATGTCATCTAATTGCTCCTGTAGTGTTTCAGTCTGTTACGTCATCCTCTTTCCCCTACTCTGATAATCTCTGATAACCCACTGTGTATGTCCCATGATAAGAACAAGATAAAATAGTATAGATTAATTAATATACAGCAAAAAGTAATTCCTGGGTGCCTTAGCTGTCTAGTTTCTCTCTGTAACCGTTCTGTTTTTCCTGGAATTCAGTTTGTAGGCTCTCCTTGAAGTCATGGAGACCTACTTGCCCCTCCCATGTGCTGAGAATAAATGTGTGCATCATCATCACCTGGCTTGTAAAAGTGTCTTTAAAAAACAAACAAACAAACAAAACAAAAACCAAAAACCCTCTTTATTTATGTTTTATTTATTTACATCCCAAATGCTGCTGCCCCTCCAAGTCTCTCCTTCACAGAGTCCCTCCCTCCATTCCCCTCCCTTTCTCCTCTGATGCTGAATCAAGCTTGGGCATGTAAGGTGCAGTACTGCATGATTTCCTGCCCCTGGAACAGAACGAGCAGGGCACAGGTCTCCAGAAGTGTGGGTGGTTGGTATAACAGACTCGAAAATGCTTGAGAAAGACTTGTTTGTATAGTAGTGTACATGTTTTCATGTTCCTCCTTCAAGACATGCCCTTTCTGCCAAGGCTAATGACCCCAGGAAAACCATCTCGAGCAGAACATAGGATGTTAGCTTGGAACTGGCCACTCTCAGACACCCTTTCTTTCAGAAACTCTCTCTAAGCCAAGGCTCATCCTTGGCACTCTGAGAGAGTGTTCTCTCCCCTCACTTTCAGTATTCCCACACTCCAGTACATCAAGTTTCTGCCAGATTAGGCACATCCTCTCCCACTGAGGCCAAACTCTGCAACCATGGAGACTGAGCTGAATCTCTGCAACACTTGTGCTGGAGACCTCGTTCTAGCCTGTGTATATTCTTTGGTTAGTGGCTTGGTCTCAGGGACTTCACAGGGTTCTGGTTAATTGACTTTGTTGGTCTTCCTTTGGGGTTCCCATTCCCTTCAGGGACTTCAATCCTTCCCCCAATTCTTCCATAAAAGTCTCCAACCTCTGTTCAATGTTTACCTGTGGGTGTCTGCATTTGTTTAGTCTACTGCTGGGTAAAGTCTCTCAGAGGACAATTATACTAGGCTCCTGTCTGCAAGCATAACAATATCATTAATAATATCAGGAAGCAGTGTTTGCCCATGAGATGGGTTCCAAGCTGTGTTAGTTATTGGTTGGCCTTTTCCTCAGTCTCTGCATCTTCTTTGTATTTCTTTTCGATAGTACACATTTTGGTTGAAAGTTTTTTTTTCCAGTAGGTGGGATTCTTATCCCTCCACTGAGGGTTCTGCCTGAGGTGGCATCTTTGGGTTCCATGTCCCCATTGTTTGGTATCTTGGATAAAGTTACACACATTGACACTTGGGACCCTTCCCCTCCCCCACCAAGTGTCTGGGACTTCCTAGAGATTTTCTCCTCCCCTCATTGCTGACAGCTTCAGATTTCTATTCTTTCTCTTGGCCCTCAAGCTTTCTCTCCTGTCTCTCCCCATACTTCTTTCTGACTCATTACCTTCCTCTTCCACTTTCCTACCACTTCCTTCTCTCATTCTAACTACAAAAAAGCAACCTACAGAATGGGGAAAGTATTGACTAATCCTACATCTGACAGGAGGCTGATATCCAAAATAATACAAAAAGAACTCAAAAGTTCAATTCAAACAAACCAAGTAACTCAATTAAAAATGGGGTACAAAGCTAAACAGAGAATTCTCAGTAGATGACTCTTGAATTGCTTTGAAGCACTTAAAGAAAAGCTCAACATCCCTAGTCATCATGGAAATGAAAATCAAAATGACTCTGAGATTCTTACATGAATCAGAAGAGCTAAGGTCAAAAACTCAGTGGACAGCATATGCTGGCAAGGATGGAAAGAAAGGGGAACACTTATCCATTGCTGCTGGGATTTCAAATATGAACAACCACTCTTGAAATCAATCTAGTGGTTTCTCAGAAAATTGAAAATAGCTCTAACTGAAAAACCTAGCTATACCATTCCCAACCATGTACCTGAAAGATGTTCTACCATACCACGAAGACACATGCTCCACTATGTTCATAGCAACTTTATTCCTAATAATCAGAAACTGGAAACAACTAAGATGTCTTTCAAAGAATGGATACAGAAATTGTGGTTTATTTACACAACGGAATACTTTTCAGCCATTTGAACAAGGACACCATGAATTTTCCAGGAAAATGGGTAGAACTAGAAAATATCTTCCTAAGAGTGGTAACTGAGACCCAAAAGGACATTCATGGTATGTATTCACTGATGAGTGGATGTTAGCCATAAAGTACAGAATATCCATTATGTACCTGACAGACTAAAAGAAGTTAAACAAGAAGGAAGACCATAGCATGCATGCTTAAATCACACTACAAGGGGAACAAAATAGTCAAAAGTGTCTTGGTAACAAGATGTTTATTGTGGTTCACAATTTCAAGCAGAGCACAATCCATCTGATAAAGGAAGGCATGATGCTGGCAGAAAGAATAAGCTGGCCATCCAACAGCCATGGTCCAGACATACACAGTTATGAATGCTGCTGTTTTGGTTACTTCCTCTTTTGTATTCACCTCAGAAGTCAAGATTGTGGGATGGTACTAGCCACTTACTTATCTATCTACCTCAAAATCTATATAACTCTCACAGGAAAAAGCCCAAATGGTGGATTTTTCTCCTTGGTGATTCTAGTTCCTCTAAAATTGACAATATAAAGCATGTAGTGAATTACCACAACAATTCACTTAAATAGATTTTTTATTAAATAAAATAATTTGTCAAATAAAACTTGACAACTATGTAATAATGTTCAATCCTTCTGGTTTTTAAAGCTATTTTACATTGAAAAATTTCAGCCAGTTTTATACTATTTTAAGTTTTTAATAACAGCTTTCAAATTTATCCACACCACCATTTATATACTGTTGTATTAATTTAAATAAAATTGTGCAGAATTTATACTTGGGTATTTGTATTCTTACAAAGATTTTTGAATATAGCTATGCTTGTGTATGTTTAAATTTGTATGTTATTAATTTTTATTAATAAAACATCATACAGTATTTTGTTGTACTGGTAAGGAGAATTTAGATTTAGTTCTTTGAAAAGAAAAACAAGAAATTCAAATCAGTAAACTATAAAAATGCAACGATGTTAGTTTCCAATGAATAAAAAGAATTCACTCAGCAAAAAATAACAAAAACAAATAAGTTTTTAAATGGGTTCAAGTTACTGTAAACTGGATATTCTTTTATATACACTACAGACCAGTGAACTTGAAATATTTAATAGTAGACAAAAAGACAGAAAATATTTAAATGTTGTCAAAATATGAGGCCAAAATTGATCCAATATTTGTAAAATCAATCACTCTAATTTCACATACTTAAAAGCAGTCAATGATGAATAGGTAAACATATCAGTTATTTTTCTGTTGCTGTGTTAAAAGAAAGTTTGTTTTGGCTTACTGTTCCATATGATTAATGTTCATAATGGCGACAAACGCATGGTAGCATCTGCATGTGTGGGAGAAAGAAGCTGCTTGATAACATCTTTGGCCTTCCAAGAAATCAAGAGCATGAGTAGGATTTAAAGAAACAATAGTAACTCTCAAAATCTGCCCCCAGTGATGAACTTAGTCCCAGAAGATGATACCTCCAACGACTTTCATATCCTCCCCAAAGAGATACTAACTTGAATCAGATGTTCAAATACATGAGCCTATGCTGGTGATAGTGCTGCTTTTGAAACCTTCAGAGTACCAAACAGAATCTCAGTGCCAGGTGTGAAATACTTCTGAGTTGTTAGTCAAGTATGCATTAAAATCTCCAAGAACAATATAGGTTATTGCTATACTCTTGGTATTTCTTATTGAAATCAAAAGAAAATAAAGTTATTTATAACAACTAGAGAAATTTAAGAGAGAGTAATGTCTGGTTGTTAGGACATACTTATATACTCCACATTAAATTCACATTTATATTTTGCTCTTTTACAGTGTGTTCAAATGTGTATTGTTATGTTATCAAGCAACACAAGCTTGACAAGTTTTGTAAGATATCTTCCAAGAAGCCCACACAAGGAGAGAAGGATATTGATTTCTAAGACTTAATAAGTAGTAGAAGTGACAGTGATTTATTTATGAAACTTCTGATGGGATGCAGCCTATCCCCAGAGAGAACTTAGTGCTGTCAGCCAAGTTAGATAGATAATCACAATGTTTAGTAAATGATCAAGCAGACAAAAGGCAAGTCATGCCCTGAAGATAAAGGATAATTGCCCAATGTTAGCTGTACATACTTTCTTGTAGAATGTGTTCCCTTTAGCATATATGCCCATAACCATATATAAACAATGGCATAATATTTAAAATTATGCTTCAGAACAGTAAATCAAATGAAAATTAGACTTATAACTAGCACTATTGGGGCTACATTAGAACAATGAGAAGTAATATACATTAGAAAAATTATATTCTAAGGAAACGACAAGCATATATTTCTAAACTCACGAAAGATTGATTCCCCATTGAATATCATTAAAAATGATTCTGTCATAATGGTTGACTTAGAAAGAAATAAGGAATAGGTTCTTTGGTATTTTTTGTTAAATGGAAGTAATTGGTCATTTTGGGAATAAGGTTATATAATAAAAGAACCAATTTTCCTAGAAAATTGTAATGAAAATTTTCATCAATTATACTCCTGGTTTTTGACTACATTATCCAAATCAAAGTCACATTCTCAGATTGTCACATATTTTCAGTTCTTGGTACTTTCATATTCCATCACAGAAATCAAGGAATTTCTCTTTTCTAAGTTAGCCTTCTAAAACAAAGCTGGAAGAAATAGTCTCCTCAGGTAATATCAATATTTTAAGATACATTTACAGACTCTCTAAGAGTAACAACTAGTTTTAAAGGAAAGAAGAGGAAAAGGATGCTAGAGACAGCATGATTTAAGCAAGCATGAAATTAAAGAAACAGGGGAGAGAATGGTTAAGAAAAAATTTAGCCAAAATGACAGGAGTGTTCAAATGCCATATGAAATAAATTACATTGTAACCAAATTAAAATATAATTTAAAGAACTATCTAGAACAAAAATACCCCGTTGGGTTGCTAATGCTTCTCCTAAAACGTGTAGGGTACCAAACAAGACCTCAGTAGCAGGCATGAGAATTGAGTGAGGTATTGGTCAGGGATGTACAGCAACTTCCATAATAATGCAGGATCTTACTAATTCTCTCACTAATTAACATATATTAGATGATAAGATCTTATTGACAAAGACATTATACACCTTTCTTGCAAAATATTGATAAATTACACTGGATCTCAGATAGATAGTTCTGTTCTTCTGGCAGCTCTTATAGTGACTTAGGTATCAGTACATTTATTTTCAAATATGTATGTTTATATACAACAAATGTTACTATAAGACTTATCCAGAGACACCTTGTTGTGGATTTAACTAATGGTTGTTTTATGTTTTTTTTGTACCCCCCAAAAATGCAACTCATTTAAGAATACAAGACTTAGACCCAGTTTCTAATAGTTGTTATTACAAACTGTTTAGAATGATTAAGTAGTACAGGTTAAGGGCCAGATAATAAACTCATAGTCATATTATATTCTGATTTAATTATAATAAGTTGCTTTCAATATTTTTCAAATAGAAATAGCTAAGAGTAGTCAATATTTAACAGTGCAGATAATATATACACATATATGTATGTATATATGTACATACATACACATACACACATGTATGTGTATGAGTATGTGCATGTGTATGAGTATTTGTATGTATATATGTATATGATGTATATGTATACACTCTTCAAAAGTATCAGAAATCCACAGAATATGGCATTTAAAATCATTTCATTATTAACAGATTTTTTTGACTAGGAGACATGACTGTTTCTGACACTGTCCCCTTCACAATTCAAATAACGTATTAAGCATCATAACCTCCATAAGATTTGCTCCAAATGTGGGAAGGTAGCCTCTGTGCAAGAATTGTTCTAATTCAAATACAGACAAAAATTATTGTCGCGCAAAGAACACATGATGTGGGACATTCAACAACTTAGCTCTGCCAAGACAGGATAAGGTAGGTACTTCGGAAGGCTGAAGACAGATGTGCCAATATTTCAAGGAATAGGTGACTGTCCAGCTAGTCAGCTGTCTCTGTAAATTGTTTAATTCATTCTCATATCTCTGACAAGGATGAAGACTAGTTGAGTCTCATAATCAAACTTAAGTTGTTTAACATTGGGGGACATGATATGAATTTGAAAGGATGGTTTACAGATGGTAATGCATGTTAAAATCAAAACATAATTCAGGTGTAGAATTGTAAACTCTTTAACATAGAATAGATTTTAGAGTAATGTACCTAAATTGACAAAATTGATTGACTGGATGTTAATAGTTTATATCATATCTTATAATTTACATAACTGCTATAACTATTTTCAATGTATATCTGAAAGACAAGGCCTTTTAATGGAAGAAAGAGGGGAAATGTTGTGGATTTGGTCCAATGCTTATATTATGTTATATGGGTTCCAAAAATTGCATGAGAATCCACATGTAAGATACTGAGGGTCCCTGGCCCCAGTTCGTTTTAATTGGTAAATAAAGTTACTGGCAACCAATTGATGTGCTGGGAGAGAGAAGCATGACTTTGGGATTGACAGGTAAGGGGACCAAAAGAGGAAGGGAAGTTTAGAACTGCCATACTGGAAAAGGAGAAGGACCAGGCCTGAGAAGCGCAGGACAGAGAGACAGCCAACATGTAAGAGGGAGGAAAAGTGGCCCCAGGGGACACCCTGGACTGGGTTTAGGGCAGCTAAGATGGAATATAGATTTTATTAAGTGATGAGTTTGGAATATTGGAGAAGAGAGTATGTTAGCTACATGGAGTTTTGGGAGTGGCCCAGTCATTGAACTGTAAGACATATTAAGATAGAAGGCTGTGTATGTGTGTGTTTTATTTGGGAACCCAGAACATTGAGGTGGGTAGCAAGGAACAAACATCTGCTGTCCCCACTGCCACCTATGCTACTTGATCAATTTAAGCAGGATTAATCAAATGCTGCAACACATGTTACTTTGCAGTCAGTGGCTTAATTAGGGCTGCTAAATAAGCTTTTATACCTACCACTATAAGGGCCAGGGAACACTGGGGAAAACAGGGAAGAATGAATGTGGTAGAAAATATGAAGCTGTAGCTGTAGAACACTATTTTGGGCTTGACAGTGATTTTGCAATCATGATTTACTAATAGGTATGGTTAACTATACTGGGCACGCATAAGACTGGCCTCTTGATAATTATAATAGACAGGGAGAGGCTTATAGACCTTATCCCTCCATGGGAAGTAACGACTATTGATAGAGGAGGAGTCAATTTCTTCATTTGCATCACTATTGGTAAACATACCAGGCTCCAAGAGATAATTCCAAATAAGGTCATCTCTATGATGACACTGTCTAAACTCCTAATACACATGAATGTCGGAAAATGATTTATAGAGAGAACTAGGGACTGGATGCATTAATATAGAGGTCAAAGAAATATAAGAGAGGGTGGAGGTGAGATTAATTTGATTGTATCATATGCATACATAATAATTTCAATGAAGACATTTAATAAAATATAAGATAAAAATAAAAATAACTATGTTCTTTCTACAAGAAAATCATATTCATCATAAAGTAATATGCTTTTCTTAGTTTTTTATGTATATTTATAGACATTTTTAAAGACTTGGATTAGAAAATAATGTCATGGTTAAAAGGAATGATAAGTAGTCTTTGTCAAGTATTGCCTCCTTAATTGATGGTGCTTAAAGAACAGGAGAAATAAGGAAAGAACTAAAAAATATAGACTGTTCCATGTCATAAATAAATTAGACTAGTGGTCTTCAGATTCTGTTTGTTTCTGATGGTGTTTAATTTTCTTATCTATAAAGCTCTTAATTCAAAGCAATCTTTGGTGATGTTCCAATATATAGTAGTTAAAAGTAGAGATTCTTTGGGTAAAGTAGATCTGGATCCCTTGGGTTTGCTTCACACACTTGACTCTGTACCATTCTCATAAGACAGAATCCTTACCTGAATTAGCTGAAGGTACAAAAAGGCTTTTTCCTGCATCAACATCTCCTTTTGATTAATCTTTATTTCTAGTGGAAATAATGACAAATTCTTTCGTTGTGGCTACATATTTGTTAAAATGCATGTGTCCTTGAAGGGCTAATTAATTCAAAACGTCATCAGTTATTAATGTTCTTGAATAAATTGTTTTGCAAATTCTTCCTTTAAACCAAGAAAGATTACATAATTGCTATGAAAGAAAAAGAAAAGTGTGTGGTAGTACTGAAATAAAATATTAGGGACTACACAATTTCTGTAAGATTTAGGTCACTTGTTATGCTAATGTAAAAATAATTAATTCAATTACACAAAGAATAGATGTGCTATTGGCATTAGAATGGTCATAGAATAAGGAAGTGGACATTATGAAACAAGAAAATTGTGTCAAAAGGTTAAAAAGAAGAGTCAGGCTTTCAGACTCAATGACAAGATTAAGAGTTCTATTAAGCTTGGGATTGAGGAACCATACAGATATTTTTAAAACAATAGGCTGAGATGGTTACTGTAATTTTATGTGCCTTGTAAAGATTCAATGACTGTGCTTTTTCTATACCATCTCTCTTAACAATTTTTAAAGCAAACAACCTTACATGAGGGAGATGATGTCTCCTCAGGGGAGCGAAGCACGTTCTTTCTCTACCAGATTAATAAAAAGGACTATGAGTATTACAGGAAGGTGAAGGGACTATCTAGAAAGCTTTTGCTAAAGTGGTGTTTTACTACTCTAAAAACCACATCAGTCTGCACTATTACAAGTCATGCTTATGGTCTCTGGAATCTCATGTCTTCTTTTAACATATAGGAATGTGTAGCATGTAATTACTAACTTGCAGGTAAATAAAATACTGACGTTTTTTAGTTTCTACCACAGTTCATACTGTATAAGAGGTCATTAGCTTTATATATTACATCTAATAATATATCTGATGAGTCAATACTGGCTAGGAATTGAAATGAAAATTTCCCTAAAGCATCGTTCAAGATGATAAAAAAAAAATAATTATCTCCCTAAGGTTGCAGAAAAACCTGATAAACTACAATGTAAATAAAGTATTGACCGTATGTTTTCATTGTTTTAAAATGTTTATTAAACTTAATGCCTCTAAATCAAAGATGATTATAACTTTTTCTAAAAAAAATACCTTTATTGTATTTATTCAATATCCATGTGGATTCTCAGTCCATCCCAGGCTTCTTGATCAACACAGCTTATATTCTACTCTGCGTTTGTTTTGAAAAGAAATCCATTATACTATGACATTTCTGTGTATTTTGTTATCTTTTTTCTCTTAATTCTAATGGCATAAAAACTTGTATGTTCTATTTATATGTCATTTAACTTTCTAGGATATTGTCTACCAATATAGTTAGTAAACACTAATCAAATAAATGAATACATAGATGAATGACTTACTGAATGAACAAGAGTAGAGGGGGTAGATCTAGCACTATAATTTATTTTATCCTTTTTAAACCTCTTTGATCTAACTCTTATTGAGAAATGTTGTTAATGTATTAAGATGGATTCACAGTAACTTGCTTATCAGGATGCATTTGTTCATATTCTTCTGTGCATGTGGGCACATGCTTGTAATTCTAGCACTTGTGATAATCAGATAGGCAGATCAAGACTTCAAGGACAGACAGAGATAAAGAACACATTTTATGCCAGGTTAAGCAAGACAGGAAGAAAGAGAGGTAGGAAGAAAACAAGGAAGCAGGTAAAAAAGGAAAGAGGAAAAAATTTAACTAAAAGAGGTACATTTTACTTCCTAACTTATTTTGTCTTCCATTTCACTGTGATGTTCCCCCTTCTCAAAATGTACAAAATACATGCAGGATAAGTGATGTGGTTATTTGTGATTTACAATTTTGAAACAATGGAGAAATGGCCAGATCTTCCTAGGTAGAACAAATAGAATAGACAGTTATGGATGAAGAGGGATGTCAAGAAGAAGGAGTCAAACAATGATGGTGAAACATGCGTGGTAAAGGATGTAATATGGTGAAGAACAGCTATAACTAAGAGCCATTTGAGGAGACATATGGAAACCTATTATAGTAGAAGCTTCCTAAAATATATACATGTATGGAGGTGATCTAAACAAAATTACCAATTATTGAGAAGATTGAGCCACAGCTGAATGTCTCTCATTGCCAAATAATGCTTCCAGGGATGGGAATGGGTTGAATTTAATTGGCCAAAGCATTCCAATAGAAACCCAAAACAATCCAAGCTGTTGCCAAGCGTATTGATTGCTCTCTACAAACTAATGGTGAGGCTCTATTGCTGAAGACAATAAGTGCACATCACTTGAACGAGAAGAGGTCAAGGTAGTGTACACATAGAGTCTTCATCACTATACATTAATGTTCATGATATTGAAAGTTACATTGAATGCTACCAAAGATGAAAGGTAAACACTAATCCAGCTTCAAGCCCTTTGATCTACAATACTGATCTTCTTGACAGATGTACTAGGGGAAAAAAGCATGTAATAACTAACCAACCGAAATCTCATTGGATTTAAATCTTCCAAGAGATGAACTAGTGTTAGTCATTCTACTGCTGTGAGAAGACACCATGGCCAAGACAACTCAGAAAGGAAAGCATTTAAAGTGAACTGTTCTTACAGTTCTTGAAGATTAGTTCATCATCATGACAGGAAGCATGATGTCATGAATGGTGCTGGAGCAGTAGCAAAGAGCTGCATCTTCTTCTGCAGGATGTAAGAAGTGATACTAGGCATGGCAAGGGCTTTCAAAACCTCAAAGCCTAAAAGACGGAAGTTCCAAGACATGAGGAAGCTTGAATTTCACATAGAAGCAGGAATAAAATAATAATATGAGGGAGATAGAGGGAAGAAATAGAGAAGGAGTGGTGAGAGGAGGGGAATGAGGGGTTCAGGGTCATGTGTGGGCATGGAAAAGATAGATAGCTAGATGGCCATGAACATGAATGGAAATATGCAACTAACAGGGGTGAGAAGATGGGGGGATCTCCAGGATAAGACAGAGACTTGGGATAATGGAGGCACCCAAGAATCAATGTGGTAACATTACCTGTGACTCACTGAGCTAGCCTGCAGCTCAGTCAACGGGGTCTTCAAGAGAGAGAGAGTAAGGATGGAGGGTCAAGAGCTGTGAAGAATGGTGCCAAGACAAAGTTATTATCTTGTCTCTCGGGCTCATGATGTTCAGCAAACTGGTGGCTTTTGTATGACAACAGATAGATGCTATTCAAATGAAACCCATATAGGTCCATTATTACAGGCTGGAAGTAGGGGACTCTAAAAATCTCTGTCATTGATACTGACGAGGGTTAATCCCTAACTTATGCGTTAAGCTGGATAATCAATGATGGGTAAGAGAACACCTCAAGACCCCTGCCCCTAACTGGGAGGCCTCACCATCCTAAGACAGAAGCTCAATCAAATGGCTGTTGAGTATTCAAAGAAGGGAAAGGGAGGCTAGGGTCTTCTGTTCTGACCTAAGACAGGCATGGTTTCCATAATTTTTCCCAGCCTTCCCTTTTGAAAAAATTAAAAAGGTGGACTTGATGGGAGCCAACTCCTAGCAGAAAATGACTATCATCTTTGTAGCCATCTGGGGCCATGTATTTGCAGTTGATACTTTTCCATCCTGACCAGAGCCTTGTTTTTCCAGCATGATGTTTTTGTAAGCTGCCTATAACAGCTCAGTACACTCTGATAAACATCTTATTTTTCTCAGACATATTCTGGACTTGTTGTTTAGTGTCCATAGCTGCAAGGCACTTGTGATAAAGTATCTCCAGCTGCTCTCCCCTGTTTGTGCTTATATAACTATGATTTTCTTTCAATAAATGAGCCTTGATCAGAAAAATTTGTCTTGGCACCATTCTTCACATCTCTTGACCCTCCATCCAAGATGGATGAGTGTAAAGTGGTGAGCCATGGCGATGTACAGAACCAAGCCTTGAACCAGCCCTGTTCCTCGTCACACTAGCATTTGCAATTTTCTAGGCCTTCTCTGACTTTTTCCATAGAAACTTTAACAATGTCTGAATGGTCAGTATAAAAGCATCACTCTTCTTTAAGGGTGGCACACAACCCTCCCCCTGCCCCCCATTGGAGGAGTAGAAGGTCTAATCCTCTTCTATTCTGTAACACTACTTCAGTTAAGGAGAATCATGAATTTTGCAAATGTGATATAGCATATTCCATTCTTTCTAGATCTAAATCTATAGAAGTACAGAGCTGATCATAGCTTTGATCTTATAAAACAAGTAAGGAAATCCCCATCCCTGCCCCAGTCAATCCCAAACCCCCCACATAACTACAAAATAAAAGTAACTACAGTAACTGTTGTAATGGATTCTCTCCTGGGTCTATATAATGTATCCCACTAAATCATAAGTCAGGGAACCAAGAGTACAATGGAGCCACCTTGGAGGTGCTGGTGATGCTGTCTCTTTCAGCACTGAGGACATTCCAGGTCTGGTTATATGGCATATGCTGGTTGACCTGTTCCAATTTGAAGGCAATTGTGAAGGATCTTCATGTTTCCAGAAAAGGAAAAATAGGGTTCTCAGGGGGCTTCTCCTCCCTGGATTTGTTATTATTGTCTATTTGTTTAATCAGTCTCCCTGGCAGCCAGCAGGCAGCATCTACTGTGTGGGAATACATGCAGACAGAATCTCTTCACCAGATAAACACTGGGTCTGGCCCATTCCAGGTTCTGGTTAATGGATCTTTCCAGAGGACTGTTACAAAATTCTTTTTGGTATAAGGATGCCAAAATCTATCTGCAGCAGATTTTCCTTCAGAATCCAAAGCTAAGAAAAATTATTTCTGGGTGGTCCCTTGGTAGGATACCATTTCCCCTTTTTTAATTTTTTCAAATTGACTTTTAATATTTGATGTGTCCTTTCTACCATAATTTGGCACTGTGGATTATATGGAATACCTGTTTTATGTAGTATTCCAAATTTTTCACAAAATTGGTGGAAACTGGAGCTTTTATAACCTGGGCCATTGTCAGTCTTTATCTGTTTAGGCACACCCCATACAGCAATTGTAGCAAGCATATTAAGGATCACATGTTTGCTTGCTTCTCCAGTTTGTAATGTCGCATAAATGAAACCACCGTATGTATAATACATACATGCATATATTTTTGATTTCTAAATTCATTGTAATAAGTAACATCCATTTGCCAGGGACTGTTTGGTATCAATCCCTTTGGATTTATGTCCAAATGAGGAACTGGCAAAAGTGTAACACATGATCAACACTGTTTGACAATTTGCCTAGTTTATTCTCTAATTTTAAACATTATCCTTAAAGTTTGAGAATTAAAGTGATGTAACTCATGAGCCTTTATGGCCTGATCCAAGTTAGACAGCGGATCTGATAAAGTCACTGTGGCTTCATGAGTGGCTAGATCTGCCTTGATGTTTCACTCAGAGAGGAGACCTCTCCTGTGTGGGCTCTCAGGTGTCCTATAAAAGCATTTACAGTTTATCCTCAAAATTAATTCTTGGGATTGCAAAAGCAAATCAGCTGCTTCTGAGAAATGTTTTGTTTGCATAGCAGTTTCTAGCACAGGTATAGACTGAGCTAAATATGAGCTGTCTGTAGAAATATTAATGGCTTTATTCGGAAATGCTTGGAACACAGAAATAACAGCATGTAATTCAACCAATTGATCTGACACAGATGATGTAGCAAAGGAGATTATTTGATTTTTAAAGGCTATTCCTGATGAGGAACCATCAGTAAACACTAGCAATGCTTCTTCTATAGGTGCATGTACAGTATGAGATGGAAAAATGAATGCATGTCGATTACAAAACTGAACCAATTTGTCTGGTGGATAATGATTATCTAGCTGGCAAGGAAATGAAGCACATTCAATAGACCAAACTTCAGAGATCTGCATAAGCCAATCAACCTGATGCCTTGTAGGGTTGTACTATGACATCAGGGTCTTTTCAAAAATATTTTTGACTATTATCTCTGTCTAACATATTCATATCAGCTAGAACCTTCTTAGGGGGTGAGGGAAAATGAATCCATGGTAAGAGTGCAGTTTGCAAAAAAATTGCAGTAGGAGTTAATTTGGTGTTAAAAATAAGAAAATATTAAAACTTAAAATAATTAATATGACTTACAAATTGGGATGAAATAGCACTCTCAACCTTCTGTAAGGCTTTTCTACCCACCTCTATTAGAGGCCTATCTGATGTACGGTCAGGATCTCCTTTGAGAATATCAAACAGAGGCTTCAACTCTCCAGTAGTAAGTTAAAGTATGGTTGAAGCCAATTAATGTCTCCCAATAGTTTTTGAAAATCATTAAGTCTTAGGGGAATCAGTTCTAAAGGTGCCCTTACTATTAATAATATGTGGAGTATTAATTTGAAATCCTAAATAATTATATAGATCTTGCAACTGTACTTTTTTCTGTTGCTATTTGTAACCCTGCAGTATATAAAGCTGTTTTAAGATCATCAAAGCACTGAAGTACCTGTTTTCCATCTTTTCCTGATATTAAAATAATATCAATGTAATGATCATGTAGATTTGCTTCCATATGGTTCTAACACAATTTATGGTGAAGGCCACAAATTTTTGTTACAAGGTGGGACTGTTAGCCATACCCTGAGGCAATATCACTTCATGGACTCTTCAAAACTACAAGCAAACTCACTGAATACAAACTTCTGATCTTTACCTTGATGCAAAGGATGCATTTCCTGGGATGGCAGCTAGAGTAGGCAAGCCAGGTTATAATGCTCCACAAGTTTATAGTTTTATTAACCTTTTATAAATCTTAAGTTCAAACTTTGTTTTGGATTAATGGAATAGTCCATCTCTTGTCACTGAGTGAGAGTATCAGATAAAGGCCAAGTTGAAGGCCAATCTTGTTCTCTCTTACTCTTTGAGCAATTCTTTTGTTAGCAGGTACAGTTATAATGGCATGGAGGAAAGCAGCCATAATTTTAATTTCTCCTGCAAAATTATTATAACTCCTGTCCCATAAGCTGCTTGTTGTGAATGTATTTGAGTCTGAGGCAGACCTCTCCTCCCCAAGGAAGGAAATCTACTGAGCCCACTCTGAGCTTTGTATTAACTATTACTCTTGCAATCATCTCCACCTGCTTAATTCTGCAAAAATCCCAAGCTTACCACTGAACTGCAAACTGCAGCCAATTTAACACTGGCAGTTCAATCATACCTCTAAGTTTCTCTTCCAACACTAGAGCAACTACAAGTTTGGAAAGCAACACTCAATTTTAAACAATCCATTCTCTTTAAAAATCAATACCAAGAGCTTTATATTCATGTTACAAAGTTTAGCTGCCAAATCTTATATATGAAATGCATGACAGTGCAACTTTTAATACCTCATTAAAGAGACATTGTTTTAATTCCTATCTTTTATCAGTCTAGTTTCTAGGATCTTTAGAGACTTATTTTCCCGGGTTGGCTTATGCCACATCTCTGAATGACTCCAACTCTGAGTTACCAGTTTTAAGCCAACTTTCTGTTACCAATGTTGTAAATTTTTATCATACCAAATAGCTTATAGACCAATAATCTATAGCCAAGAAATGCAGAACATATTTATACTTTTAAAACCAGTTAGAAACAAAAAATGAAGTAGATACATATCTTATATATTTAGACTAAACAAAATTTGTTTTACTTTTTCTAGATGTAATTTCAAGAGAAAAGCACTTTGTTACTTGCTGAACCCAATAATCACTGTCACAGAGACATTTCTAGGAAAAAAAAATATCAGTTTACTTATCACAGAAGCCAAAACTGCTGGCCCTTTTAAGAGCAGCATATGCTGGCAATCAGCTCCTGCAAAGGCTTCTCTTTCTCAGCCTGACTACTAGCTACAGGTGCAGGGTAACTTATCAGTTTCTGCTGTGCACATTAAGACATTAAGACTGCCTTTTAAACGAGTTAAACTAAACCAAGGGATGGATAACTAGCAGATAAAGTTTTAACCATTTTTTTCTTTTGAACATGAATCATAGAACAGCAATCATTCAAACAATGAAACAAAACAGACAATTGACACACTTGGAAAGATTGGCACACCAAAGACAGACAATAGACAGAACTAAGAATTTCTTTAGTAGGAGCCAGAGAGAAAGCAGAACATCTCCGGATTTCCTCCTGTTCCTAGGAGAGCTCTGAAATAGCTTCTCTTTTGCTGATGCATCCTGGACAAAGGACAACGATTTTTCTGAAACCCTTTCTCTTTTCTTTTCCTTTCTTTTTTCTTTCTTTGCACTGCCTTTAAATTTTTTTTCACCCTCTTCAATGACTTCTGGTATTGAAGGACACTTTGTTGAGATCATTTCATTTATCAAGTTCTAATATGAAAAGGCAGTAACTGGGAACCTTTTCAGGCCAAAATGTCCTGTAAAAATCTTTAAGTGCATCTCCAACTCTATGCCATCTTTTCATCAATGATGCTTTTTTGAGGAAACCCAGGGGAAGAAGCGGAGGGGAAATGAGGGAAAGATGGTGACCAGAGGGGGCGCAATGATTAGGAAGTTAAGTAAATAAGTTTAAGAAAAAACCCTCAAAATCCATTCTCAGTGACACACTTCCTCCAACAAGGCTACATCTCCTATTCATTTAATCCTATTAAAGTGTTCCACTCCATAAAAAAGAAGTACTTAAATATATGAGTCTATGGAAGCCATTCTTATTAAAATCACTACAGACTCCTTCCTTGACATTGCTAGTGTTGCATAGAACCAAATAGACCAGGGATCTGGTGAAAAAAAAAATACTACTGTATGCTGAAGGTATGCAGCAAAAAAGGGACTCCTAACAACATTCTACTATATTCATAGATCAATGAGTTTCTCTGTTTATTACCAAAGCTTCCTCCTACAGTAGATGAGAACAAATAGGGAGACCTTAGCCAGACAATGTGCAGAAAATGAGAGCCTTAGAAAACTCAGTTCTAAGTGGATATGACTACCAAATTCTTTCCACCAAGGCTCAGGGAACTATGCAAAAAATGAGATGAAAGCATTTTTAAGGTCCAGAAGGGATGGAAGAAATCAAGGAAACATGACCCTCTAAATACAAAGGGGAATATGCACACATGAATTCACAGAGTGTGGCAGCATGCACAGGGTCTACACCAAGTGAGGTCCCAGTGTTGAAAGATGTGGACCAAAACCTCATCTTTAATGTAGAAGGTATCTCCAATTGATAATAGCTGACAGGTGAAAAATAAGTCTCTAACAAGCTCACTGGGGATACTGAGCTCAATTACTAGCAAGATCTATATCCAGCTGTAGATGATCAAAACGAAAATAATTCAATGAGATCTTTGGAAGGTACTTTATGTTTTGTCAGTAGATTCTTTTGTTTGTTAGTTTTTAACCTTACAGTTCTAATTATATATATATATATTTTCCAGGTTTTTTTTGTTTTATGATATTCTACCAATGTGTGTCTCTGCATTCATATGAGTTTCTCCTGCTTTTATTTCTCCTTTCCTTCTCTTTGTTCTTTTATTCTATGCTAGCTTGTTCAGTTTTTTATATTTAATATTATCCTTTAGATGTCTGTTTTGTTTTTCTAATGAGAGACATAAAGTGCATATTCAATGGAAGAGGACTTGGGGAGGATCTTGGAGGAGTTGGGAGAGGGAAAATAATAATCAGAATATATAGTATGAAAAGCATCTATTGTTTATTTGTGTGGTAAAATTTTAAAATTGAAAATAGTTCTTCACCCATTCAATACATCCCAACCACAGTTTCCCCTCTCTCCATACCTCCTAGCTCCCCACACCTGTCCTCTTCTCAATATACACTTCCCTTCATTTCCTCTTCAGAAAAGAGCAGGTTTCCAAGAGAAGAAAACCAAACAGGACAAACCAAAATTCGGTAATACAAGGAAACCCCCCTCACAACAAGGCCTCATGAGTCAATCAAATAGGAGGCTAGAAATTGAACGTGAAGGAAAAAGAGTCAGAGATACACATACTCCCACTGTTAGGAGTCTCATCAGAACACTAAGCTAAGAACCATGCAGAAGACCAGGTGAATATTCATGCAGGTATCATGTTTGCCATTTTAGTCTCTTTGAGCCTATGTGAACCCTACTTAGTCAATTCAGGGCCATGTTCTCCTAATATCATCCATCCTATTTGACTCCTACAGTCTTTCTTCTTTCTCTTCCACAGGGTTCCCCAATCTCCAAGAGGAAGGGCAAGATAGAAATGGAGACCTCCAACATAAACACTCTCTCTCTCCCTCCATATATATATGTATATGTATATGTATATGTATATGTATATGTATGTATATATATATATTTTGCACAATGTTTCAGTATATGTCTTTGTACCCAATCCTATCTGTTGGCAGAAGAAAGCTCTCTGATGATGATGGGACAAGGCACTGACATAATGTCTGAGAAATACTTAAATGTTCAACATTCTTAGCCACCAGGGACATACAAATCAAAACCACTTTGAGATTCTATCTTACATCTGTCAAAATGTCTAAGATCAATAACACTGCTGATAACTTATGCTGTCATGGATGCGGAGCAGGGAAAACACTCCTCTATTGCTGGTGAGAGTGCAAATTTGTTAGATATTATGGAAATCTGTATGATGGCTCTTTAGAAAAATGTGAGTTGATACATCTCAAAACACAGCTCTCCAATTCTTGGGCATGTACCCAGAGTATGCTCCATCATACTAAAGAAACACTTGCTGGACTATTTTCATTGTGGCTTTACTAATAATAACCAGAAACTGGATACAACCTAGATGTCCCTCAAGTGAAGGATAGAAAAATAAAATATGATACATTTACAAATTGGAGTATTACTCAGCAGTTAAAAAAGAAATTATGAAATTTGCAGGCAAATGGATGCAACTTGCAAACAAAAGCATCCTAAGTAAGGTAACCCAGACCCAGAAAAACAAATATGGTACATGTTCACTTACAAGTGGATCTTAGCTGTTAATGTGTACACACACACACACACACACACACACACACACACACATATATATATAATCATGCTGCAGTCCACAGACATAGAAATGTAATACAAGGAGGAAGGGTGTATGGGAGAAGTATAGATCTCCCTGGGAAGGGAAAATAGAATAGATTCTGATTGTGCACTCAGGGTGGGTGGGCAAGGGAACTGGAGAGATCAGGAGTTTGTGAGGCAGATAAAGGCAAAAAGTATAGAAAGAGACACCTGGAATTGGGGAGCTTTGGGGGTGATGTGAAAATCTAGTACTGGGGAAACTTCCTAGAATCTATAAGGGTGACCGCAGTGAGGACTGTAGTTATGGATAATACAGAGTCTAAACTGGTGATCCTTTGTACCCATTTGGTTGACTAGCTGACCGAGAAGATCCAGTGTAAATCTCTATAAACAATTCAAGAAGTGGCTAGAACATAAGGTTGCCCTCTGAAAACTGACAGTGGGGCCCCATTCCTGAGGATAACATCAAATAATTCAATTGAATGTAGAAAGGATAAGTATATTTGGAGCCTCTACTCCTGTACTGTAGACTTTTTATTGTAAGAAGTTAATCTGCAGGCTCATGAAGGAGAAGCATGGATCCCAGCCCAACCACAAGTGCCTCTACCTACTAAATGTCCTGCCTGTAAGATATGCTGGGACAACAGTGTCACAGAACATGAGGGAGTGACCAACCAATGTTTGGTTCAACTTGAAGCCTACTCTATGAGATGGAGCTCATGCCCTATGCTGTCTGGATGACCAGTAACCCGAGTCTGGATGGAGACCTAGGGTAGCATCAAATAAGACTGGCAAAAAAAAAAAAAATCAGTGAATTATTTGTCATGATATTCTGCTATACTCAGCCATTTGAGTTTCCTCTTTTGATTATTCTCTGTTTAGATTTGTACTTCAATTTTTATTTGTATAGTTTATTACCTTGATGTTCTCTTTTTTGATATA
>NW_021604705.1:3819215-3843679 GCF_004785775.1 Grammomys surdaster
ATATTTCCCATTGTGGTGGTTTGAATAGAATGGCCCCCATAGGCTCATATGTTTGAATGCTTGGTCATTAGTGAGTGGTGCTACTTGACAGAAATCAGGAGGTGTGGTCTTGTTCAATAGATGTGCGCCTCGTTGGTGGAAGTATGTCACTTGGAAGTGTGTTTTGAGGTTTCAAACCCACAAGATAGCCCTAGTGATTCTTTCTGCTGCCTACAGATCCAGATGTACATCCCTAAGCTATCGTGTCTCTCTGTGTGCCACCATGCTCCCTGCGATGAGGATAATGAACTAAATCTCTGAGACTATAAGCAAGCCCCAGTTATATGTTTTCCATAATGCCATGGTGTTGGTGTCTCTTCACAGCAATAAAACGTTGAGTAAGTAACCCACTCTTTGCTGTTACTTTGTCCAAACAATGCTATCTTCTGCCATACAGAATCTGCACACTTTCATGAGGTCTCATTAATTTTTGTATTTAGTGCCTTGCTATTGGTGTTCTGTTTGGAAAGATCTTTCCTGTGCTAATGAGTTCAAGACTATTTCAATTTTCTCTTATATCATATTTAGTGTATTTGGCCTGATATTTGGGTCTTTGATCCAATTGGAGTTGAATTTTGTGTAGGGTGCTAAGTATGAATCTATTTGTATTCTTCTACATGCAATCATCCGATTTGACCACAACCATGTGTTGAGGATATTCTCTTAGCTTTAGCGTGTATTTCTGGCTTTTGTACAAATTCATATGTCCAACTTCTTAAGAATTTTTATTTTTTTTGCATTTGCATCATATTTACATTTTCTCCCAAACTTCTGACAGATCTGTCCCAACTCTCCACCCAACTAGACCATCTATCTATCTATCTATCTATCTATCTATCTATCTATCTATCTATCCATCCATCCATTTATCATCTTTCTCTCTTTCAGATTATTAAGAAAAAGTCTTTAGCTACTGAACAGGTATCTAAGCAGAGGATTACAATATATATGTTCTTCTGTTTCCATATAGAAAAATCAATTACTATCCAAACCCTCTTCATTTTGATATTAATAACCTACCTTTAAGTACCTAGGAAAACGACTATCAGTAAAGTGATTTTTCATGAAAACAGGAAGACTTGAGTTAAATCTCAAAAACCTACAGCAGAAGGAAATTCATTGACCTGCTCTTGTAATCCTAGAATTGAAGAGGCAGAGACAGAAGAATTCTCAAGGACTGGATGGACTGTTAATCCAGTTGAATCAATGAGAAACACTGTTTCAAAATAGAAGAATTATATTCATTGAAAAATCATTGCTGCCCTCTACAAGCACACACACACACACACACACACACACACACACACTGCTAAGTTACTTTGAGGATCTGTTGAGAGGTCTCAAAGAATTTATGAAAAATTTATAAACTGCCTCATTACTGGTCTCCTCAGATCTCCAAATAAGTGACATTTACATACATTCTCATAAAATAAGTAATTTTTGTTGGTCTCTGAAGGACACTTAAACTTCAAGACTTTTTATTTGAAATGTGCCTAGAGTTTCTGTACTTCCCAGTTACAGTTTGTGGAATAGCATATGTCCAAATAGGACTTGTTTTACATATTCTAGCAATTTAAGTAACACAGATTCAATCGAAAAGTTAAATTTTTATTTTTTCCTTTGAAAAAACTATGGCATCTATCTAGTTGGTTATTGTTCATGATTTCTCTATACTGGTATACTCCATAATGAACATATATATATATATATATATATATATATATATATATATCAGTGAAAAGAACAAATAAAAGTAAAATTCATGTGCAAAAAATCTGCCTGGATTACTCCAGAGCAGCAATTTCAATCTGTGGGTTTTTAGACATTTGGAGATGTTATATCAGATGTCCTGTATATTATATTTATACTCCAAATCAGAAAAGTAGCAAAATTGCAATTATGATGTGGCAACAAAATAATTTTATGAATTGGGCACACCACTACATGAAGAACCATATTAAAAGGTTATAGCATTAGAAAGGCTGAGAACCACCACTGCCAGAGTGTCTCAACTGGGGAATAGTAGATGAACTACAATTCTGATTAAGCTCTATTTGCCTTAATGTGTAGAAAGATACTTTACAAAAAACAAAAACACAAAAAAAAACAAAAACAAAAAAAGGAAAATTACTCAACTGTTAACATTATGCTTTCTGTTAAAAAACCCTAAAAGAGTACATGAAAATCACTGTTCTAAAAATACTTAACTTACTGCTGTTGCTTTAAAAAAATAGATAGTATTTAAATTTTGTTAGTTTTGTCTACAAGCTGTTTCCCAAATAGGCTTTAATACCAATAGTTTATTATAATCCTTTCATTTTTATGTTGATGTGCATGTTTTTGTGTTCATACTGTGAATGTGTGTGTGTGTGTGTGTTTGTGCATGTGTCTGTATGTATTCATGTGTCAGTAAATGAGTATGCGCATGTGTTTGTATATGTGTACATATGAGTGTTTATGTGTATGAATGTGTGTGTGTGTGTGTGTAGAAGCATGTACATGCTTTGTTTTGTGCATTGTGGTGTGAGAACAACTTCATATGTGGATTGCCACCTTCTGTCTTCTTTGAAACAGGCTCTGTTTGGTGTTTGCTACTGTGTACATGAGGCTTGGTGGCCCTTAAGCTTCCCAATAGTCTCCTTCCTCACTGTAGGATTGCTGTGTTTACAGATGTGCATTATAATCAGCCTGGCTTTTTGTGGGCTCTGAGATATTGAACTCTTAATACATGAAAAGAACTTAAAAACTGAGACATCTTTACAGTCCTGTCCTAACACACTAATTTACTATTTTCAACTGTATCATAAAGAATAAACAGAGTCATAAAGAAGCATTTTATTAGCTATTGATTATCTGTGTATGGATACATTGAAAAGAAAATTAAATCATTATCAGGGGAAAATATTAAATGAATATTGACTCACTCTTATTCTTTAAGAACTAGTGAATGTAAAATCAAAAGCCTAGAAATGAACACCTACTACATTCAGCCACTTTGAAGAGGAGCTTTGGACCAAATCCAGAAATAAACACCTGCATTATTTAACAGATCTATTTTAGATGAAATAATCAAAACCTGGAGAAACAAAAAAAGCTTCTATTTCATTCAGATGTTGGGGGTGTGCTTGTACTATTTTTATACTTTTGGAGCCAATAATTAATGACAATGAGAAGAGAAAATGTCCTGCAATATTGTTTGGCTCCTACACTAAGCATTGAACATCAAGCATGCAGTTTTACTGACTAAAGGTTAAATTTAGTAGTTAAAATTAGTCATGGAGGAAGTATTTTTTTTTAATTATTCATTAAACTGACCTTAACCTCTTTACCTATCATGGCATAGTTTAGAATTATCCCAAAGTAGCATTTGTTATCACCCCACATCAGCTTCATCTCTGTATCCTTCCTGTTTTCCTTTCACACTCGTATTAGAGTAAGATGAAAAGAGGCCCAGACATGATCTGCTGAAAACTGAATAAGCTAAAATAAGAGATTATCTAGAAACTCTTAACACTTGGAGTTCAGAGAGATTTTCATTATTTAAGTAATACTTACAGTATATTGGACTCCTCGAACACTGAAAGACCAATGCAGCCTTCATCAGCATGACAAGGAAGAAGTTCTAAGTAAATACTCTCACACTGAAACCTACATTCATGTATCATGCATTAATTACATACACAGGAATACATATATGTACACTGTTACAGAATTTTTCAACATTTTCAGGGAGATACATAGATATTTAGTGAGCATATGAAAAGAAAGTATTTGCTGTCCAGTCAAGGGTTAGCACAATTAGATTGATGGTCTAAATTCAGCCTATATCCTCTTTTACAAATAAAATTTCACTGGTACTCAGCCATAAATGCTTATGGTTTAAGTTTTACTTTTTGTATTATATTAGTAGAATTGAAAAATTGCTTCATTGTATGAGTTTATAAAGTCTAATTTTTTCTGTCCTTTGCCTATAAAGCTGTATTTCTTCTAAAAGATATCCCAATGTTTTATTATACACATGGGTGATACAAATAAAAGGATGAAATATTTTAAATGGTTTTTTGTCTGAAAATTTATTTAAATATTTTGCAAAATAGTTATAATATTGAATAGATACTATACAAAATAAACTATTTAAAACATTCTTTACCTCCTCATACTGCAATGATATCTCCTAACCTTTCTAGTCTTGTCCATCACTAAGTTGAAAGTAAAACCATTAATAAAAACTAATCTAGTAATACTTAAATTCTCCTGAGACTCTGGGAAAATATAAATGACACCTGATGTGTAAGCTCCTACCAGAGTGAATGATATCAATTCAACTAGAGAGATCTTTGGTTGTTTTAATACTGTCTAGCATTTATACTAAATTAATAAAGGCTAGTTTTCATGGAAACATATGTCACTGAAAAAAATCATGTACCTGTTGTGGTAATTATTTAAAACTGGCTTCTGGCTCATCTGACTATCTAAGCTGAGGGGGCTCTGCCTAGTCCAGCCACCATGTTTCTCGGCCTGAGGCCACGTGCGCATTGCAGCTTGAACTGGCTGCCAGAAACACCAGCTCTGCCACCCACTAGATGCCAGCGTGAGAGATGGCTCTGCCAATCTTCCATGCTGTCTCCGCAAGGCAGGGAATTGCCCAGACCATTCCGCCATCCATGCAGGCCTGGTAAGAGAATGAGACTCTTAATTCTTATAGATTAAACAAAGGCTTTATATGTTTGATAATAATAAATAATAAGATGCCCATACAAAGAGAGTTGTATCCCAATTAGCTAACCTAATTATAAGTTTATAAGTTGTTCCCAACGAGTGCTCTCCACACCTGTGTGGTTCTCCATCCACCTACATCTATGTCTTCTCTAGCTCCTCCTCTTCCTTTTTTCTCTTCCTCTCCCAACTCTTCCGCTTCCTCTCCTTACTCCTCCCACCTTAGCTCCTCCTACATGTGCCAAATGACTTTGACCATATTTTATTCAAATTATGAGCTTCTGCAACTTTTTTCCTGCATTTTCACATATTCTCTAGTAAGATAGAGTTATCATTTTACAAGTGATAAAATGAGCAATATTAACAAAGCATCAGTGGAAGACAGGTTTTATTCAGGGTACATTTTAGTAAAAACAACCTCAGTCTATCCAGAGCAGAGCCTGATTCATGCTATCTTGTATTTTCTGTTATTACTTTGTTGTAATTATAGTTTTTTAAATTATTTTATTCTTCTTTCATATATTAAATACCAGCTGGTTTCTCCTCCTGTCTCTCCTCTCAGTCCTTCCCCCTGCCTCACCATGGTCAAGTCCTCCTGTTTTCTTTAAAAATAATAAAAATCAATCAATCAATCAATCAATCAAGCCTCTCAAGGATATCTACTGAACACAGCCTAGCAAGTCTATAGCTAGGCAGGAACCTCAGTGGAGTGATAAGGAGACCATCCTACCCACAAAACTTTCAACCCCAAATTTATCCTATCTTCAAGAAATCCAGAGACAAGGGACTGAGGGAATTGCCAAGTAATAAAAATAACTTGAAATCCATCACATGGGCAAGCACCAATCTCTGACACTATTAATACTTAATACTGTCATGCTTACAGACAGGAGCTTAGCGCAACTGTGCTCTGAGAGGCTCCACCCAGCAGCTGATGGAAACAGAAGCAGATATCCACAGCCAAACATTGGAGAGAGCTCAGGAACTATTCTGGAAATGCTCATGGAAAAACTGAGAGCCCCAAATGGGATAGGAGCTGCACAGGAAAACTAACAGAATGAAACTAACCTGGATCCTTGAGGAGTCTCAGAGACTGAACCACCAACTAAAAAGTATACACAGCCTTGACCTAGGCCCCTGCACATGTGAAGCAGGTAGATATACAGCCCAGTATTCATGTGGATCACCCAATAACTGGAGTTGGGGCTTTCCCTAGAGATTTTATCTGTCTGTGGAATATGTTCCCCTTGCTGGGCTGCCTTCTCTGGCTTCAGTGGGAAAGGATGTACCTGGCCCTGCAGAAACTTAATGAGGAAGGGTGAGGAAATACCCTAAGTAGTGGCCTCCATCCTCTTAGAAGAGAAGGGGAAGGAGGTGGGGGGGAGACTGTGTGTGTGAGGGGCCAGAAGGGGCAGTGGTGATATAAAATGAATAAATTAAAAATAAAAACGACTATATTCAAACCTTTTTATCATCAACCCAGAAAAAAAATGGTTTCTAAGCACAAGTAAAAGAATTAGTGACATTATCCACTTCCATTGCTGTGTGTCCCACAAGAACACCAATGTATACAATCATTTGGACATGCAGAGGAGCTAGCTCAAACCCATACAGGGTTCATGTTTGTTATTTCAGCCTCTGTGATCCCCAACTCTTGCTTAGTTGATTTTGTGGATCAAGTTGTCATTAGTGTCTTTAACCCTCTGGCTCCTAAAATCCTTCCTCCTAAAATCTTCTGCGGGGCTCCCCTAGATCCATGTAGTGTTTGACTGTGGGTTGCTGTATCTGCTGCCATTGGTTCCTACTGTAGCAAAATTTAATCCCAGTCTGAGGTTTCTAGCTTGCTTTTAACAATTTAGTTACCAGATAAAAAACCACACATAACATTTATGTTTACAATAAGCCTTAATCAGCACAAGAGCTGGGCAAAGATCAATACTCTATGCTATTACATCTATTTCAAAGCCAATAATCCTAGTATGGTTTGCCGCATTTCATCTTGGCTGCTCTTAACTTCAATTACCAAACTCACATGACCATCATTATTTTATGGTTTACCCAAACCATAGTGGCTTTCTTCTCTCTTTCCCTTCTCTCCTCCTCACAGTTTTACTCAAACTCCAAGCCTAGGAACTCTAAACTCTCTGCCCAGCTATCAACTATTAGCATGTTTATTCACTGATAAAAAATTACTTGGGGCAAGGTCACATTGAGTCACTTGGGTAGATGAGGACTGTCATATCTGGGGCAATCAATTAGATGATAGGAGACTGCACTCAGCGTTACAATACATAGCAACAGATCAAACCTCAATAGTTTTCCTGGATGATGCCTTTCTGATGACAATCAGGCATCAATCTATGAGTGCAGTAGAATGTCATTAGGAATCATTTTATTGATTCTTTTTCCATTTTTGCCAGTCATGCATGCTTCTATGTAGCACCTGTAGGCCATCCTGCCTCTGGTTCCTAGTCATTCAAGCAGAGCCAGGTGTGGATTCACTTTCATGGCATGGGTCTTAAGTTGAATCAGTCATATACGTTAGCCACTCCTTACAAGTTCTCTCACCACTGGCCCAGCATGTCATGCAGGAAGATTTTGAGGCTGGATTGATGTACCAGTCCTACTGTTAGGAGCCTTGCCTCATTATAGAGGATGGAAAGTTGAGGCTTCATATCTTACATTACTAGAAGACTTTGTTAAAACCACTCTCACAAATTCCAGGGAGTTTCCACTGCACTAGGCATCTACATTGCCTCCCAAATATCCCGCAGTTCCAGTCATCTCTCCCAGTACTTTTTCACTTTGCCACTCCTACCCCTTTCCTGATCCATTCTGTACCCATGCTTACCTGCCTCAACTTCACTGGCAAAATATATTCAATTTTTCATTCCCAGGTAGATTCATGTACCTTTACTTTGAGTACTTCTTGTTAGTGTCTTAGGATTTTATTGCTGTGAAAAGACACCATGAACACAAAAACTCTTATAAAAGAAAATGTTTAGTTCATTATTGTCATGGGGGAAACGTGGTGTCAGGCAGACAAACATGGTAGTATAGAAGGAGCTAAGAATTCTACATATTGACTTGAAGGCAACAGGAGATTGTACACCACACTGGGCATATCTTGAACATAGGAGACATCATAGCCCCCCATATCCCACTCCCCACAGAGACACATTGTCTTCAAAAAAGTGACACCTACTGCAATAAGGCCACACTTTCTAATATTGCCACACACCCTATGGTCCAAGCATTCAAACATATGTCTATGGGGCCGTACCTACTCAAAACACAAGACTTAGCCTCTCTGGGTCTGTGGATTATAGGATGATCATATTTTGCTTGGCAGATAATGTCCACTTATAAGTAAGTACATATTATATTTATCTTTTGGGTTAGGGTTACACAACTCAGGACATATTTTCTACTTCCATCCGTTTTCTTGCAAATTTCATATCAGCTTTTTATTTCCTGAATAATACACTAATGTGTAAATGTACAATATTTTCTTTATCTATCTTTCAGTTCAGGCAAACATAACCTGTTTCTAGTTTCTTGTTATCATAAGTAAAGCCACGATGAACACAGTTAAGCAAATGTCCTTAAGGTAGGAAGGCATCCTTGAGGTATATGCCCAAGACTGGTGGTATAGCTGTGTCTTGTGTTATATCAACTCCCAATTTCCCCAAATTCTCTCTATATGGGGATCTGCCATATTTATTTCCAGAGTGGTTGTACAAATTTGCACTCCCATCAGCAATGAAGGAGTATTCCCCTTGCTCCACCTCTTAACCATTGTGAACTGTTATTGTTGTTAATATTAGGCATTCCAACAGGTTTACCATGAAATCTCAGTCACTTTGCTTTGCATTTCCATGATAGCTGAGGATGTTAAACATTTAAGCATTTGGGCATTTAAAATTGTTCTGTTTGGGTTTGTATCACATTTTTTTTTATTGGATACTTTATTTACATTTCAGGTGTTATCCCCTTTCCCCATTTCTCCCCCACCCACAACCCCCCTATTCCACCCACTCCTGCTGCTTCTAGGAGGATGTATCCCCACTCACCCACCCATTCCCACCTCCCCACCCTCGAATTCCCCCACACTGGAGCATCCAGGCTTTACAGGACCAAGGACTTCCTCTCCTACCTATGCCTGACAAGGCCAATCTCCCCTACATATACAGCTGGATCCCTGGGTCCCTCCCTATGTGGTTCAAAGCTGGTAGTTTACACCCTGGGAGATCTGGTTGGTTGGCATTGTTGCTCTCCCCATGGGACCGCAAACTCGTTCAGCTCCTACAGTCTTCTCTCTAACTCCTCCATTGGGAACCCCATGATCCATTCAATGGTTAGCTGTGAGCCTCTGAATGCCAGGCTCTGGCAGACCTCTCAGGAGCCAGCTATGTCAGGCTCCTGTCAATGTGAACGTTCTGGCATCCACATTAGTGTCTGCCTTTGGTGATTTCACCTGGGATGGCTATCCAGGTGTTGTATCTCATTTTTAATTGGATTACATGGTTTGCTAATATTTAGTTTTTGAGTTCTTTATATAATTTGTATATATACACTGTTGTTAGATGTGAAGTTTGTAAAATTGTTTTTGACCTTGAGGCTGTCATTCTGTTCTACTAATGGTGTCCTTTGCCTTATTGAGGCTTTTCAGTTTTATGAGGTCCCATTCATTGATTGTTGTTCTTAGTGTCTACACAATTAGCTTTTTGTTCAGGAAGTAATTTCCTGTGTCAATGATTTCAAAGCTATTTCTCACTTTCTTTTCCATTAAATACAGTTCATCTGATTTTCTGTTGAGGTCTTCAATCTATTTGGGTTTGAGTTTTGTGTAGGATGATAGACATAGATCAATTTACATTCTTTTACATGCTGACATCTGGTTGGATCAGCATCACTTATTGAAGATGCTTTCTATTTTCTATTGTGTATTCTGGTTTCATCAAAAACCAAGTGTCAATAGGTGTATGGGTTTATGTCTGCCTTTTTAATTCAATTGCATTAATCAACCTGTCGCTTTCTATATCTATACCATGAAGTTTTTATTACTATTGCCCTAAAGTACAGCTTGATACCAGGGATTGTGATGTCTCCTGATGTTCTTTCAATGTAGGGGATTATTTTAGTTAGCCTCCTTCATTGTTGTGGTTTGGTTTGTTTGTCAAATAAAGTTGAGTATTGTACTTTGAAGGTTTATAAATAATTGTGTTGGAATTTTGATGGAGAATTCATTGAGTCTGTAGATTGTTTTTGCTAAGATGGATGTTTTTACTATGCTTACCCTACCAATACATGAAGATGGGTGATCAGTCTAGCCTCTGATGTCTTCTACCATTTTTAAAGATGAACATTTTTGTTGTTTTTGTGCAAGTCTTTCACTTACCTATTTAGGGTTATCTCAAGATATTTTATATTACATGAAGCTATTGTGAAAGATGCTGTTTCCCTGATTTCTTTCTCTGTCCATTTGTCATTTAATTATATTAGAGCTCTTGATATTTATTTCTTCATTTATTTTACTTAATCTTGTATCCACCCACTTATGAAACATGTTTATTAGATATAGGGATTGCCTGATAGAATGCTTAGGGCTACTTTTCTATACTGTCATGTAATTTTCAAATAATGATGTAATTTGCATCATTTGATTTTTTCCTTTTCAAATTATCTCCTTAATCTCCTTCTCTTTACTTATTACTCCAAATGAAAAGTCAAGTGTATGTAAATTTTATATATATATAATATATATTATGTATATATATATATTATATATACACACATATATCTCTATATCTATTTCTATCTCTCTCTCTCTATCTCTCTATCTATCTATCTATCTATATATATATATATATATATATATATATATATATATAGAGAGAGAGAGAGAACAGCATTATATGTGCTGGTTTTAGTGAAATTGCTTTGAGTTTCTCTTTGTTTAAAATGATAATGCTTATTGGATTCCTTTAAATTCCCTTTATTATGTTTAGTTATGACCTTTGTGTTCCTTTCTCCAGAATTTTATCATGAAGGGGTGTTAGATATTGACAAAATCTTTTTCAGCATCTAATGAGACTATAATGTGTTTTTTCTTTCAGTTTGATTATATAATGTATTATATTGATGGATTTTCTTATGTTGAACCATCCCTGCGTGTCTAGGATGAAGTCTAGGTGATCATGATGGAAGTCTTCTTCATATATTCTTGTATTCTGATTTCCATTATTTTATTGAATATTTTTTATCTGTGTTCATGAGGAAAATTGCCATATAATTCATGTTCTTTGTTGAAACTTTATGTGGTTTACTTATCAAGGTGACAAAACAAAATGACTCATAATATGAGTTTGTTAATATTTCTATATTTCTGTTTCTCATATGCAGCAGAAGGATGGAGCCTGTATTTGCATATGTTATGTTAATCTGTCTTTTTATTAGGGAATGGGGTCAATGATATTGAGTGCTATCAAAGATTGATATTTATTAATTTCTCTTAGTTTGCTGTAGGTGGTGGTAGTGTTTATGCAGGTACAATAATGTGTGTGTGTGTGTGTTTTCTATTTTGGTTTTACTTGTATGAAATTATTTATTTCCTGTGTTTTCATGGGTGTACTTAACCCTTTTAGGTTGAATTATTTCTTCTAGTACATTTTGTATGGCTAGATTGTGGATAGATGTTATTTAAATTTGACATTATAGAATGTCTTGTTTTCCCCATTAATGGTAATTGAAAGATTTGTTGACTATAGTAGTCTTTGTTGGCTTCTCTGACCTCTTAGAGTCTGCAGGACTTCTGTCCAGGCTCTTGTGGCTTTTATCATCTCTGGTGAAAATTTGGGTGCAATTGTACTAGGTCTATCTTTATATGTTACTTCACATTTTCCCCTTGGAACTTTTAATATTCTTTCTTTTTTGAGTATGTTAATGTTTTCATTAGTATGTGGTACAAGGACTGTCTTTTATTCTCCAAACTGTTATTCTTTAAGCTTCTTGTACTTTTATAGGAATCTCCTTCTTTAGGTTAGGAAATTCATCTGCTATGATTTTATTAAAAATATTTTCCAAGCCTTGGAGCTGAGGTTTTCTTTTTTTTTAAATTTTTAATTCTATTATTCTTAGGTCTGACTTTTTTCATAGTGCCCTAGTCTTCCTGGATGTTTTGTGTCAGGAATTTTTAGATTTAACATTTTTCTTGACTAATGTACCAATTTTTTCTATCCATTCTATACTTGAGATTCTCACTTTCATCTCCTGTGTTCTGTTGATAATGCTTGGTTCTGTCCTTCATATTCACTTACATAGAGTTTCCATCTCCAGAATTCCCTCAGTTTGTTTTCTTCATTGCTTCTATTTCCATTTTCATGTATTGACCAGTTTTATTCATTTCCTTCACCTGTTTTTTAAATTCATTTTCTCCAATTATTTGTGTTTGCCTGGATTTCTTTATGAGCTTTCTTTTTTAAGGAGTTATATCTTTATAGAGTTGGATTTAAAGTTGTTTTCTTGTAGTTCATCTGTGCTGAATTATTCAGGACTTGCCGAGTTCTAGTGGTATGACATATTACCTTGCCTGTTGTTGATTTTGTTCTTAAGCTGGCACCTAGGCACCTGAGTTTTCTGTAATTATAGGTTTAACTGATACTGATTTATGAGCTTCCTTTTGTTGGGTGGGTGCTTTTTTTGCCTGGTTTGTATTTCCTTCCCAGTCTTCTGGCTTGAGTGGCCTAAGGTTCTAGAGTCTTCCTGTCTAGTAAGGTGTCTCTACTGGGGTTCTGGCAGCCTCGGTAACCTCTGGGGTTCTTGGAACCAGTGTGGTGTCTAATAGAGTAGAGGCTTATGTTTGAGTTGTGGCCTATGGTATGGTGACCAGGAGAGAGGGGACTGTTGGGGAAAAGTTGGGCAGACTCTGCAAAAATGTTGGCAGTCTTCTGGAAAAGGGAAGTTTACCTAGGACTCTGGGTAGCTGCAATACCTTTGGTTGAGTAGAGGCTTCTTCTAGAATTGTGTTCTAGGAATGGTCATGGCCTCTGGTAGAACTGGAGGCTTCCCAATTACAGGTCTTTTAACATGAAGTTCTACAGTGTAATTTCCCAATCCATCTTGCAGATTATACACACACACACACACACACACACACACTCCTCAAAGACATATATAACAAGATTGGTTTTAAAAATAGATGCACATGAACAATACAGTTTGATATTGTCAGAAAAATTAAGATTATTATTTTTATTGTACAACTTAAATTTGGATCTTATTTATTTGGTAATCATTGTATGGCAAATCATGTGAGACTGAAAGCAAAATTGGTAGAAAAATGATCATCAGTTGAAGTTTTATATATGTAAAAGAAATACTTGTTATGAATGTTTTGATTTTTTTTTATTGGTTTTCTTGTGTCTTTTAATATTTATGGCAAGCGATATGACATGTACCCTTAAGGTATGGATAAGGATTCCAATGCATACTGACGAATATTTTGTTTGAGTTTAAAAGAAGGAAATTTTATGTTTTAGAGTTGTTAAGGAGGTTAAGCAAAGTAATTTAAAATGTAACATACAATTCTAGTGTAGCACCCCTAGCCATATTGGCAAATATATATATATATATATATATATATATAGATAGATATATAGATATAGATATAGATATATAGATAGATATAGATATAGATATAGATATAGATATAGATATAGATATAGATATATAGATATATAGATAGATAGATAGATATAAACCAATTTGAATCTCAGTATGTCTGAAGT
Organism: Grammomys surdaster; assembly: GCF_004785775.1. NCBI lineage: Eukaryota > Metazoa > Chordata > Mammalia > Rodentia > Muridae > Grammomys > Grammomys surdaster. Next base: position 3,832,760 of record NW_021604705.1, read on the forward strand.
ATTATTCTCTTTCTAAGCTAATTTAGTCCTGCTTTTATGGATCAAAGGCTAGGGAATGTTCATGTGGTACCTTTCTGTCACCTTCAGCATGTTGCAGGGTAAAAATATCCATCTATGACCCAGTCCTTCAATAAAAAGTAATTCCCATATTATACATGGGAAAATTAACATCACAGAAGCTCACATATTAAATAAATGTAGTTACTAGAACTTGAGAACTTTCTCTAAGGTCGTACAAGATCAAGTTCTCTAATTGATGAACTATTTACTTATAAGGAGCAATTGTTACATAAAAACTATCACATCTCATTTTAGCTAAGGATATAGAGCTATCTTTTTTGACTGAGGAGATGTTTGCCTCTTTGTGATGTATAACTAGTGAGCAAGTTTGTACTTTGAAACTAATAATGTATAGAAAATGTCCAGTGAATCCCAATATTTTCTACCTAAATACAGAAAATTAATCCCATAATCCCAAGCAAAATTCTCAGAAGTGGAAATTTTCAAAAAATTTATGAAACTTATCAAGTCATAATCTGAAGAATGAATATGAATGAAAGATGGCATTACTGTGAAGGGGAAACACAAATTAGCATATGACATCAAATCTGAACTAAAAATTATTGATGCTATTAGAGAACACTTTAATCAGTTGTATTAATTCAATATATTAATCTATTTATTATCAACTATTTTCTTTCATAACAGCTGTTCTGAACTCTGTTTGTACATTAGTGGTTTAGAAAACTGATATAGGAATGAATAACATCATGCACTCAGCAGGTATATGTTTTCAGGCCTGAGGGTCTGCATTCCATTCCCTAGTTCCACCACATGGTAGAAAACAACTAACTCTCTAGAATTTTCTTGTAATCTACACATAGGCATCAAGTATGTGTGTATACACACACAAACATACAAATACACACATATACACGTAAACACACATATACATGCAAAAACACATACACAGATATTCACACACATAAACAAACAAGGATGCACACATACACACATAGATATACCCAGTCCCACACACATGCACTCAAATACATACACATATGCACTTGCACTCATACACACACACACACATATATATATATATACTCATACACATGTGCTCAAACACATGCATGCACACATACAGACACATACACATTCACACACATGTATGTACACATACACACTCACATATACTCACACATTCACACTCACACACACAATTACATAGCCTATACATACACACACATGCCCATGAACACACACTGAAACCATAAAAATAAAAGTAACATACATTACCATAGATGTTACCTACCTGACAGAATATTTAACTGTGTCTCCTATTGAATAATGTTATCCCAAATTTTATTCATTTACAAGAATTTTTTATTCCTTTATTTTTTGAGATTATAATATAATTATATCATTTTAATTTTACCTTTAATTCCTCAATATATCTATCTCTCATGTTCTCTCTCAAATTCATGTTCTCTTTTAAAATTTAATTGTTGCAACAGGTATAAGTGTTTATGCAAGTATGAATGTACATATATATTCATAAGTACTATTTGATTAGTCTCTCTGAAGTTATTTGTGTATAAGTTTATAGGCTATAAATAAAGATTTCAATAGTCACATATGTATGTATGTATGCCTAAATAGGCACATTCTTAGATCATGTAATATTAATCAATTTATTTTCCAGTTAACAGTCTTAGATCAGGAATACAAAGTGCATACCTAAGCACATATGCTCACAAACACATACATATATGCACATATACACACATATAGTCATATGCAGTCATGTACACACATGCACACATGTACACACTGCAAGCACAAAAATAAAAGTAATATACATTACCAGAGATGTTACCCACAAGGAGATAATATAGGATCAATTTTCACTCTTCTACATGCTGACCCGCAGTTGAACCAGCACCATTTGTTGAAAACGTGTCTTTTCTCCACTGGATGGTTTTAGTTCTTTTGTCAAATATAAAGTGATCATCTGTGTAAGGGATGGGATAGAGAGTTTTCAGAGTGGAAACCAGGAAAAAGTATAACATTTAATACATAAATAACGAAAATATCTAATAATTTTTTTAAAAAGTCAATAATATTATTTATTTTTTCCAAGACCTGTCTGTGTGTTGTTAGGAGACATTGCACATTGATTTTGTTTTATAGTTGGGCATCAAATCCTCTTTCCTCAGATATAGGCTGTTGAGTAATTATTTAAAAATCGGCCACTGGTCAAGCCGACTATTTAAGCTGCACCAGCTCTGCCTAGCTCAGCCACCGTGTTCCATGGCCAGAGGCCACATGCACGCCACAGCTAGAAACAGCCAACCAGAAACACCAGTCCTGCCACCCATGAGATACCAGCATGGGAGATGGCTCTGCCAATCTTCCACACTGTCTTCATAAGGCTGGGCATTTTCTAGACCATCCCACCAACCACACAGACTCAGTACAAATGAGACTCTAATGCTTAGATTATCCAAAGGCTTTATATATTTGTTAATGATCAATAACAAGGTGCCCATACAATCAGAGGTGTAATCCAATACCTAACCTAGATATACCAACTAATTTTGACTGCCAGAGACACGCGAACATACGCCTCCATGTTTCTCCCTCTCTTGTCTCCCTCCTAGTTCCTCCTCTTCCTTCTCCTCTTCCTCTCCTTACTCCTCCTCTTTCTCTCCTTACTCCTCCTCTTTCTCTCCTTACTCCTCCCACCTTAGCTCTTCCCACAATAGGTAGTATTTTATAGTTTGTATTTATAACTCTTAAACACTTATTTTGTACTCTGACTAATGTGCCTATCTGCACAAAAGATAGTTAATAAATTCAGTATTCTTCAGTTGTATTTTTCTGAAAGTTTTGAAACCTTTATATTTATTCATATTTTAGGTTTCTTAATATTCTATATTACACCAAGAGTCACGGTACTGCATTTACATGTTGTTGACTTGTATGGTATCATATGTAATAATTAGAGTCCATCACATTCTATTTTTAGATGAACGGCAGAAGTTTATTTTAGTATCTAGTGTAATTCACCCTATCACATTATTTCTCGTGAGTGATTGATGTAAAGCAAGGAAATGCTGATGAGTGCTATTTTATGAGACTGTTTGAGAGGGGGTCACTTAAACAGGAGGAACATTTTACCGACTTCAGCCTGACTCTTACTTGAGGATGGTTAAGTGACATATCCTGTGACTGCTTGTTACAGCAGGTAAAACAGGGATCTCAAGTGTCTTGGTCTCAAATTGCAGGGTGCAGCTCTCTGAAAATCATAGTCCATCTGTTCTGAGGGCTGGATTCAGGACAGATTCAATCATCCCCCTCTATTACCCACCCCAATGGTCTCAGGTAGTAAGTATATGGTCATCTATTTGTAATTAGAGGCCAGAAATAGTGTTTTATAATGAATATTTACCAAAATATATTTTTAAAGTCATTGTACAGATTATTCCATTAGTAGATTAAAATGTCTCTTTCTGACATAGCAGTATAGTTTATTTTTTTGTGGAAATTCTTACCTAGGCATTTCCTTTGAGTAAATAGTTGTATTTAAATTTGATTTCAATTTCATTACATTGCCAAATAAAGTATTTGCCATGCATTTCTGAAGTAAAATTATTGCAAGAGAATATGAAATTTTATACCACACCCTTTGAAACAACCATATGAAACATGCATATTTAACAAATAGTTTCTAAGGAAACTTCATATTAATTTTATTGTCTTATTTTTTTCTTGATTTACATCAGTAAAACAAAAGATCTTTTACAAGCATGTAAAAAAAAAAAAAGACAGGTAAACTAATAAGCCCTGCTTTATCTGGGATAATAAAGTCTTCCCAAGGCCCATGTTTTAGTATCCCATTTATAGATCTATAGTTCCTATTTATAGTGCTCCATCAGAAGAAGTGACCTAGTGGGAGTATATCAGCTTTACAATGACGATCTTTTTGATTCCTTCACTCTGACCATGAGGCGAGCAGTTTTTCTCTGTCAGTATTTCTATCCACATCTCACTAATATATAAGAAATCATTAGACTCATTCATTCATCATGGTCTTTACCTTCAAAAACTGTGAACCAAAACACTCTTCTCCTTTAATAAACTGACTCATCTTGTGTATTTGATATAGTGATGTGAAGGAGACTTACCCAACACCTTCTCTAATCTAGGATTGACTACTAAGGTGCCTGAGATAGGCATTCTCAATCTAAAAGGCAGGCTGTGCTTTGATAATGTGTGACAATTTTTCCTTATAAGCAAAATGTGATTATTCATCTTTGTTGTCAACTTGACTTGAATTAGAATCACCTATGAGATGAACTTTGTGTTCTTCTTTGAAGATGAATATGTGTGAAGGTGTTTCTAGATAGGCTTAATGGAGAAGGGACCACCAACCCTGAATATTTAAACTGCTTCTATTATAGAATAGGAAAGAGAAAGTAACCAATATCTACCCATATTTGCTTTTTAATTACAGGTGCAATGTGTCTAGCTGCTTCATGTTCCTGAAGTTATTCTTTCCTCGATATTTAGAATTGCATTCTCAAACTATGTGCCAAAGCAAGCATCTCTTTTTTAAAGGTGCATTTGGTAAGTATTTTATCAAAACAATGAAAAAGTAAATAGTACCTGTGTAGTGGGATACCATCCCACTACATTTGTATAAAGCTCAGTGATTGGGCTGTATGAGAGGTAGGTGGAGTAAGGAGAGGATGAGGAGAAGGATGAGGATGGGCAAAGTGCAGAGATGTAGGAGCCATGAAGAACCATGCATGTATCGAGAACAGTCCTTGGTAACAACTTATATCTAGGTTAGTTAATGTGTTAACACTTCCAGTTGTGTGTGTATCTTGTTAATTTGAGCATTGCCAAACATAAAGCCTTTGGATAATCTTTAAATGTTAGAGTCTCATTTCTACCAGGTACCGCGTGGATGATGTGATGACCTGGGCTTAGCCCAGCATAGTGAAGACTGTGTGGTAGATAGGCAGAACTATCTCCCATGCTGGCGTCTCATGAGTGGCAGGGGCGGGTGTCTCTGGCTGCCTGAGCTAGTGGCCTGACCCAAACAGTGGCCGAACGCTGCAGCTCATGGCCGCAGGCCTTGCCTAGTTGGGAAATTGGTGGGCCCCAAAACAATAAGCCAGATACAGATAGGGTGCTGCTGATTTAAATATTACCCACAACATACATGAAGGTTTCAGGACAAACTGTAACTCTGTTAAGGAATCATTTTGATATCATATTAAATATTTTGGCATATATACTTCAATTTATATATGAGGATAGTCTTTTTAATAAATGTTGAAGATGAAATTGAATATTCATATGAAAATAAATAAAATGACCAATATTTCTTATAGTTTAATATAATACAAATCAGAGAAGTATACATAGCACTTTAAACTATGAAATTACAAAAATAATAATAACAACAACAACAACATGAAAGAATGTTTCAGAATCTTGGATATGATGTTTACAAAGAACTTTAAAATGTTTTAGGACAGGCAATTATGGAAAAAATATATGAAAGGGCTTACATAAATTAAAATGTTTCTGCTTAGCAAAGAAAATCATTAGAGAGCAGATACTTCAAGAATGAGAATGATTGTAAAGTGTGTGCCTTACAAGGGGTTTACCACAAGTATACATAAAGATTCCCAATAGTACACTAGCAAAACATTCAGTTTTGCAAAAGGATAATGGGCTTAAACATTAGAACATAAAAAATGGCTAATCTGTATTTGAAAAATAGTCATTATACTAATCTTGAGAAAAAATATCCTTCAGAACTATCATGAGACATCATCTTAGCCTGGAAAATAAAATGATTAAATATAACCAATGATGACAAAGATGTAGAGATTAGAGATTCCTCCTACAGTGTTGGTAGGATGTAGATTTTTATAGTCATTATGGAAATCAGTATGGAGGTTTCTCCTCCAGAATGACAAGAATTTAATATTTCATCCAGATTTCCATGAATAGATACATTGGCAAACAACATAAAATGAGCATGTTACAGACACATTTGTACACCTAAGCTGATGGTAGCATTATTCAAATGGCAAAACATGTTAAATATCCTAAGTATCTAGCCACTTCTGAATAATTTTTAAAACTCTGACTCACATATAGTATAGGCTACTATTTAACATATAAAAACAAATTAAAATTCATAACATTTCACACTATGCATTGACATGCAGATTATGGTATTAAGAGAAACAAGCCAGACCAGAAAAAAAGAAAGTATACTACATAATCTTATTTATGTGGAGGCTCTAAATGGTGAATCTCACAGAAGACAGGTGTAGAATAGTGACTGTCAGAAGCAGCAAAGAATACTGGGAGAGGAAACGTGAGATGCTGATCAGTAGGTATAAACTTCCATGTAAGTAAGAGTGAGGACTGACCTGTCCTCTTCTAAATCCTGATGACAACAGGTAATGATAATACATTGTGTGTTCCCAGAAGAGATTAAAAACAAATTTTTAAGATTTCCTCACAAAGAAATGATAAATATTTGAGAAGAAATAAATGTTCAGCCGATTTCAGTGATATAGAACACACATACGTATATTTTAAAATATCTCATAATGCCTTATTTCTATTTTTTTTGATGTTCTTGTTTTCTTTTAATTTTTTTATTGGATGTTTTGTTTACATTTCATATGTTGTCTCCTTACCCCATCCCCTACCCACCCAGGAACCCCCTATCCCCTCACCCCTCCTCCTTCTTCTCTGTGGATGTAACCCCTACCTAACCCCCACTCCCACCTCCCCACCATCAAAATTCCCACCCCCTGGGGCGTCCAGCCTTCATGAGGTCAAGGATCTCTTCTTCCACCTATGCCCAGCAGGGCCCTCCACTCTTACATATTCAGCTAAGGCCCGGGATCCCTCCCTAAGTGCTCCCAGGCTGGTGGTTTAGACCCTGGGAGCTGTGGTTGGTTGGTATTGTTGCTCTCCTCATGGGGCCACAAACCCTTTCAGCTCCAATGACCTTCACTCTGACTCCTCCATTGGGAAACACATTATCAGTTCAATGGCTAATTGTGAGCATCTGCCTCTGAATATGTCAGACTCTTGAAGACCTCTGAGGAGACATCCATATCAGGCTCTTATCAGCATGCATTTCCTGACTTCCACATCAGCATCTACCTTTGTTGACTGCACATGGGATGGATACTCAGGTGGAATGGTCTTCAGATGGCCCCTCCTTCAGTTTCTGTCCCTCACTTTGTCTCCATATTTGCTCCCTTGAGTATTTTGTTGCTCCTTCTAAGAAGGACCGAATCACCACTACTTGGTCTTCCTTCCTTATGAACTTCATGTGGCCTGTGAGTTGCATCTTGGGCATTTCAAGGTTCTGGGGTAATATCCAATAATCAGTGAGTGAATACCATGTGTGTTCTTTTGTGATTGGCTTACCTCACTCAGGATGATAATTTCTAGTTCCATCCATTTCCCTAGGAAACTCTCGAATTCATTGTTTTCAATAGCTGAGTAATATTCCATTGTGTAAATGTACCACATTTTTTGTATCCATTCCTCAGTTGAAGGACATCTGGGTTCTTTCCAGCTCCTGGCTATTATAAATAAGGCTGCTATGAACATAGTTGAGCATATGTTCTTGTTAGATGTTGGAGCATCTTCTGGGTATATGCCTAGGAGTGGTATAGCTGGATCCTCAGGTAATGCTATGTCCAATTTTCTAAGGAACCGCCAGACTGATTTCCAAAGTGGTTGCACCATCTTGCAGTCCCACCAACAATGGAGGAGTGTTCCTCTGTCTCCACACCCTCGCCAGCATCTACTATCACCTGAGTTTTTAATCTTAGCCATTCTGACTGGTGTGAGATGGAATCTCAGAGTTGTTTTGATTTGCATTTCCCTGATGTCTAAGGATACCGAACATTTCTTTAGGTGCTTCTCGGCCATTCAAGTTTCCTCCCTTGAAAATTCTTTGTTAAGCTCTATACTCCATTTTTTAATAGGGTTATTTGGTTGTCTGGAGTCTAATTTCTTGAATTCTTTGTATATATTGGATATTAGCCCTCTATCAGATGAAGGATTGGTAATGATCTTTTCCCAATTTGTTGGTTGTCGTTTTGTCCTATTGACAGTATCCTTTGCCTTACAGAAACTTTGCAATTTTATGAAGTCCCATTTGTCAATTCTTGATCTTAGAGCATATGCCATTGGTGTTCTGTTCAGGAACTTTTCCCGTGTGCCCAAGTATTCGAGGCTCTTCAGCACCTTCTCTTCTATTAGTTTCAGTGTATCTGGTTTTATGTGGAGGTCCTTTATCCACTTAGACTTGAGCTTTGTACAAGGAGATAGGAATGGATCAATTTTCATTCCTCTACATGTTGTCCTCCAGTTGAACCAGCACCATTTGTTGAAAATGCTGTCCTTTTTCCACTGTACAGTTTTAGCTCCTTTGTCAAAGATCAAGTGATCATAGGAGTGTGGATTCATTTTTGGGTCTTCAATTCTATTCCACTGATCTTCCTGCCTGTCTCTGTACCAATACCAGGTAGTTTTTAATCACTTTTGCTCTGTAGTACAGCTTGAGGTCAGGGATGGTGATTCCTCCAGAAGTTCTTTTATTGTTGAGAATAGTTTTTGCTATCCTGGGTTTTTTGTTATTCCATATGAATTTGAGAATTTCCTTTTCTAACTCTGTGAAGAATTGAGTTGGGATTTTAATTGGGATTGCATTGAATCTGTAGATTCCTTTTGGCAAGATGGCCATTTTTATTATATTAATCCTGCCAATCCATGAGCATGGGAGATCTTTCCATCTTCTGAGATCTTCTTTGATTTCTTTCTTCAGAGACTTGAAGTTCTTGTCATAGAGGTTTACACTTGCTTGGTTATATTCACACCAAGGTATTTTATATTATTTGCAACTATTGTGAAGGGTGTCATTTCCCTAATTTCTTTTTCAGTCTGTTTATCTTTCATGTAGAGGAAGGCTACTGATTTGTTTGAGTTGATTTTATAACCAGCCACTTTGCTGAAGTTGTTGATCAGGTTTAGGAGTTCACTGGTGGAAGTTTGGAGGTCAAATAAGTATACTATCTTATCATCTGCAAATAGTGTTAATTTGATTTCTTCTTTTCCTATTTGTATCCCTTTGACTTCTTTTTGTTGTCTAATTGCTCTGGCTAGGACTTCTAGTACTATATTGAATAGGTAGGTGGAGAGTGTGCAGACTTGTCTAGTCCCTCATCTTAGTGGGATTGCTTCAAGTTTCTCTCCATTTAGTTTGATGTTGGCTACTGGTTTGCTGTAAATTGCTTTTACTATGTTCAGGTAGGGGCCTTGAATTCCTGATCTTTCCAAGATTTTATCATGAAGAGATGTTGAATTTTGTCAAATGCTTTCTCAGAATCTAGTGAGATGATCATGTGTTTTTTTTTCCTTTGAGTTTGTTTACATAGTGGATTACATTGATGGATTTCCGAATATTGAACCATCCCTGCATTCCTGGGATAAAACCTACTTGATCATGATGGATGATTGTTTTGATGTGGTCTTGGATTCGGTTTGCTAGAATTTTAATGAGTATTTTTGCATCAATGTTCATAAGGGAGATTGGTCTGAAGTTCTCTTTCTTTGTCGGGTCTTTGTGGGGTTTGTTTATGAGTGTAATTGTAGCTTCATAGAACGAATTGGGTAGTGTTGCTTCTGTTTCTATTTTGTGGAATAGTTTGAAGAGAATTGGTATTAGGTCTTCCTTGAAGGTCTGATAGAATTCAGCACTAAAACCATCTGGTCCTGGGCTTTTTTTAGTGGGTAGACTTTTAATGATTGCTGCTATTTCCTTAGGGGTTATGGGACTATTTAGATGGTTTATCTGCTCCTGGTTTAACTTTCATACCTGGTATCTGTCTAGGAAATTCTCCATTTCATCAAGGTTTTCCACTGTGGTTGAGTATAGGCCTTTGTAGTAGGATCTGATTATTTTTATAATTCTTCAGTTTCTGTTGTTATGTCTCCCTTTTCAGTTCTGATTTTATTAATTTGGATACTGTCTCTGTGCCCTCTGGTTAATCTTGCTAAGGGTTTATCTATCTTGTTGATTTTCTGAAAGAACCAGCTCCTGGTTTTATTGATACTTTGTATTGTTCTTTCTGTTTCTATGTGGTTGATATCAGCCCTGAGTTTGATTATTTCCTGCCTTCTACTCCTCCTGGGTGTATTTCCTTCTTTTTGTTCTGGAGCTTTTAGTTGTGCAGTCAAGTTGTTAGTGTGTGCTCTTTCCAGTTTCTTTTTGTAGGCACTTAGAGCTATGAGTTTTCCTCTTAGCACTGCCTTCATGGAGTCCCACAAGTTTTGGTGTGATGTGTCCTCATTTTCATTGAATTCTAAAAAGTCTTTAATTTCTTTCTTTATTTCTTCCTTGACCAAGTCATCATTGAGTAGAGAGTTGTTCAGTTTCCATGTGCACTTGGGTTTACCATTGGTCTTGTCATTATTAAAGACCAGCCTTATTCCCTGGTTATCTTATAAGATGCAAGGGATTATTTCAGTCTTTTTGTATCTGTAGAGGCCTGTTTTGTGACCAATTATATGGTTTATTTTGGAGAAGGTACCATGAGGTGCTGAGAAAAAGGTATATTCTTTTGTTTTAGGATGAAATGTTCTATAGATGTCTGTTAAGTCCATTTGGTTCATAACTTCTGTTAATCACATAATGTCTCAGTTTAGTTTCTGTTTCCATGATCTGTCCATTGCTGAGAGTGGGGTGTTGAAATCCCCCACTATTATTGTGTGAGGTGTAATGTGTGTTTTGAGCTTTAGTAAAGTTTCTTTTATGTATGTAGGTGCCCTTGCATTTGGAGCATAGATGTTCAGAATTGA
>NW_021604705.1:3848679-3919741 GCF_004785775.1 Grammomys surdaster
TTGGGGGGGGGGAGAAATCCAAACAGAAAATTAAACTACATCATTTTATCTAGAAAAGCATGGAATAAATACATAAAACTACCATAAGGATAAAAGCAGGTGATATTGCTTGTAAAGTAGTAAAGAATAACAGACAAAAGGCACAGCAAGTTTTTTACAGAAATGATAGTGTTCTTATGGGAATGTAGTGGGTTATATCAGATTGATTGTCAAATGATTACATTGATCAAGTTCTACTCCTAGATCTACAAATTCTCTATGATAGATCAAAATTAATTAATAACATTTCAACATCTATTAAATATAAAACTAAGAAACAGGTTGAAGTCTGAAAAATAAAATGTTGAGAACATTAACAAATATGAGTAAAGAGGAATAATTTAAGGGTATCATCTTATTTTGTCTTTCTCACACAAAAAGTTATATTCTTGGCAATATTATCTTATAGTCTTAAAATTAAATGTGTAGCTGATCTCAGACTGCAGTATGCTTCCTTTAGTAACAAGAAACTAGGCTGCATATGTGATGATTTTTAATTCATCTGAAACTATTTATTCCTCAGAATATTCTAAATAGCTGAAGATACGTTTTTTCAGATTCTTACTCTTTAACATGGCCACAGGAATTATTCTTAAGCTATTTATTATATAATATATGATATACTGTCTCTATAAAACATTTTAAAAAATTCTTATTACATGATTAAAACTGTATGTTAATTACACAAATAAAATATAGAAAAAATTCAACTTTCAAAACAAGAAATTTGACTGCACCTTATATTTAGATTTAATATTACTTCTTTATATAGGTAACTCACATGGTTGTTGTACTGGCTAGATTTCTGTATCAACTTAGTACAAGCTAGAGTTATCACAGAGAAGGGATCCTCCCTTGAGGAAATGCCTCCATGAGATCCAGCTGTAAGGCATTTTCTCAAGTAGTGATTAGGGGAGAAGGGGCCAGTCCACTGTTGGTGGTGCCAACCCTGTGATGGTAGTCCTGGGTTCTGTAAGAAAGCAAGGTGAGTATGCCAGGGGAAGCAAACCAGTAAGCAGCACCCTCCATGGCCTGTGCATGAGCTCCTGCCTCCAAGTTCCTTCCCTGTGTGAGTTTCTGTCCTGACTTCTTTTGGTGATGAACAGCAATGTGAAGCTTAAGCTGAATAAACCCTTTCCTCCCCAACTTGCTTCTTGGTGATGTTTGGTGTAGAAATAGAAACCTTGACTAATAAAGTTGTCAATTACAAATTAACATGAAGCTTTTTAGATAGGAGTAGTAAAGTCTTTTATATATGTATATAAATCAAATACTACCCTGATTGCTAAATAATTTCTGCTTCCTAGCAATAACAAGTCATTTTTCCATGCATCCCTTTTCTCTTATGCTTCTGTTTATTCAGGAGATGTATTCTTGGGAAGTCACTTTAATAAGGATTAGAGTTAGTTATATTTATCGAATGAATATCAAACTTTGAATTTAGTGAAACTGAAGTGCAAGAGACAATTAGTTATTCCTGTCTTCTAGATATAGCAGGACAAGATTTTGTAAGATGAGAAATTGAATATTGTCCAAGTAGAAAAATTAACAGAAAGTACTGATTTTTGACACGATCATGGTTAAGAAAAATATATGGAGGTATTTCTTCATATATTAAATGGCTGAAAAAGGCATTTGAGCAGCACAGTTGAATATAGTTTAATACTTTTATAAATCATATTATTTTTTAAGGTGAGACCCTGGCCATATACATTCAATTCTATTGCATTCTAAGAAATAATTTGAAATGAAAATTGTTTTGAACTGAGCATCCATATGGATGTGTAAACCTAAGGTCAAAATCGTAATCTTTTCTGAGACTACATTACATAAATCATCATGGACCCAACCAACCTCCAGCCATTTATTACATTTGGAAGTACAGAGAATAGTGAAAGACTGAGTCCTCAGAGAGTTCAACAATGTAGATTTCTATGTAACCATCAACAGAGCAGTACTGAAGACAAATTCATATGTTTCAAGAGGAAATATTTTTATGAAAAATATAGGTAATAGAATTGTTTCTTAAATCTTGCAAGAGCTTAAAGTTTTGTAATTCTAAATTGGAAATACCAGTTTTTACAGCCTAGCTTGCACATTTCCAAAAGTTGACATTAATTAGGTTGAAGACATTTCTTCATTGACAGTTTTGAACTTTTTGTTAACCATGAAATTAAATTCATGAATATAAAGTAGCATAAAATTATTTTCTTTTTATAGAATTAAAAAATGTATCATTTCTTTTTAAAGTTTTGATTAATAATGCTAACTGCTTCTGCATCAAACTTTTGACAAATGTCATTCTATAATAAAAGACCTCAGAGGTCTAGAACTATGCTTTATTTTTATCTTTTCAACTGACAGTTGCTATTTAACAGATTATTTTCATATAAATTATATAATGCATGAAACAATATAGAATACAAAATATCATTTTGATCAAACAAAAGCATATATTTATAGAATTAAATAAAGTTTAAAACTAGTTTCTATGTGCATGAATTCTATTGAATGAAGTCAAATTAAATGTTGACTGACAAGAAAGGTGAAAATTAAGTCCTTTGTGATGTGGTGGAATAAAGCATTTTATGAATGTGAATGAAGCATTTTTAAAACAGCATTCAAGCTGGATCGAGTGCTAGACAACAATCACCCTCAAGGAGATCTTAGTCTATATAACAATACCAGAAAATACGAAAAACTTTGAGATGAAAGAAAATGAAAATAAAATCAGAAGTTCTAAAGTGTGCTGCAGAGCAGATGAAGAGGTAATGATGTCTGTATATGTTAAATCTCACTTGGGATATAAATTATAAATTGACAGAGCCAATATTTTATTATAATCTAGATGATATATTGTTTTTTATGACCACAAATATTTTAGAGTTCATAAAAAATTTAGTGTCTTCTTAAACAAGTGAAAAAGAGTTTCATGCTTGTATATAAGTGGAGAATTTATGTTTAAAAAATTACTGGCAGACCCTTCCTGTCTGTGCCTGTGCCTGGAAGCCCTAAGGTTTCAACTCTGCACCCAACCACCCAAAAACCAGAGGAGGCTGGACTCCCAGGAGTTCTAACACACCCACGAGTATAGGTGAGTAAGCTGCAACACCCCCCCCCACCAAGAAAAACTGGAAGTAATTTGGGACATGCTGGGAACCCTCAAGACCAGTGGCACAGGACCCTTCCTGTGCCTGGAGCATCCCTAAGGCTTCAGCTCTGACCCAACACCCCAAAACCAAGAGGAAGCTGGGATCCCAGGAGCTCTGACACATAGGAACATAGGATAATAGGATCACAGGATCTCAGGAGCTTGGCAACACCAGGATTACAGGAGCCCAGAAGCAGCCTAACTCCCAGGAGCTATCACAACCAGGGTTTCAGGATCACAGGATCACAGAGACAGCTGGACTCTGAGGAGTTCTGACAGCCAAGATAACAGGGCAGAGAAGCTCCAGTCAGAGATAGTGAATGAAGGTAGCACTAGAAATATCCAGATGGGAAAAGGCAAGCACAAGAACATCAGCAACAGAAACCAAGGTTACTTGGCATCATCAGAACCTAGTTACCACACCATGGCAAGTCATGAATACCCAAAGACACCAGAAAAGCAAGACTCAGATATAAAATCACTTCTAATGATGATAATAGAAGACTTTTAAAAAGACATAAATAACTCCTTCAAAGAAATACAGGAGAACACATGTGAACAAGTAGAAGCCCTTAAAAAGGAAACACAAAAATCCCTTAAAGAATTACAAGAAAACGCAACCAAACAGGTGAAGGAATTGAACAAAACAATTCAGGACATAAAAACAGAAGTATAAACGATAACGAAATCACAAAGGGAGATTACCCAGGAGATAGAAAACCTAGGAAAGAGATCAGGAGTCATGGATGCAAGCATCAGCAACAGAATACAAGAGATAGAAGAGAGAATCTCAGGTGCAGAAAATGTCATAGAAAACATTGACACAAGTGTCAAAGAAAGTACAAAATGCAAAAAACTCCTAACACAAAACAGCCAGGAAATCCAGGACACAATGAGAAGACCAAACCTAAGGATAATAGGTACAGAAGAAAGCAAAAGTCACCAACTTAAAGGGCCAGTAAATATTTTCAACAGAATTATAGAAGAAAACTTCCCTAACCTAAAGAAAGAGATGCCTATGAACATACAAGAAGCCTACAAAATCTAAATAGACTAGATCAGAAAAGAAATTCACCCCATTACATAATAATCAAAACACTAAATGCACAAAACAAAGAAAGAATATTAAAAACACTTAGGGAAAAAGGTCAAGTAACATATAAAGACAGACCTATCAGAATTACACCAGACTTCTCATCAGAGACTATAAAAGTCAGAAGATCCTGGACAGATGTCATACAGACCCTAAGAGAACACAAATGCCAGCCCAGGCTACCATGGGCAGCAAAACTCTCAAATACCATAGAGGTAGAAACCAAGATATTCATGATAAAACCAAATTTACACAGTAACTTTCCACAAATCCAGCCCTACAAAGGATAATAGAGGAAAAACTCCAACACAAGAAGAGAAATTATATCTTAAAAAAAGCAAGAAAGTAATCTTCCAACAAACCCAAAAGAAGATAGCCACACAAACATACCAATATAACTTCACCTCTAATAACAAAAATAACTGGAAGTAACACTAACTTCTCCTTAATATCTCTCAACATCAATGGACTCAATTCCACAACAAAAAGATAGACTAATGGACTGGATACACAAACAGGTTCCCAACATTTTGCTGCTTACAGGAAATGCACCTCAGTGACAAACACAGACACTACCTCAGAACAAAAGGCTGGAAAACAATTTTCCAAGCAAATGGTCCCAAGGAACAAGCTGGAGTAGCCATTCTATATCAAATAAAATCAACTTTCTACCAGAAGGTATCAAGAAAGATAAGAATGAACACTTCATACTCATCAAAGGAAGAATCAACCAGGATGAAATCTCAATTCTGAACATCTATGCACCAAGTTCAAGGACACCCACATTCATAAAAGAAACTTTACTAAAGCTCAAAGCACATATTGCAACTCACAAAATAATAGTGGGAGATTTAGACATCCCACTCTCAACAATGGACAGATCATGGAAACAGAAACTAAATAGAGAGATAGTAAAACTAGGAGAAGTTATAAAGCAAATGGATTTAGCAGATATTTATAGAACATTTCATCCAAAAACAAAAGAGTATACCTTCTTCTCAGCACCTCATGGTACCTTCTCCAAAATTGACCATATAATTGGTCACAAAATAGGCCTCAACAGATACAAGAAGGCTGAAATAATCCCATGCATCCTATCAGATCACCATTGACCAATGCTGGTCTTCAATAATGATAAAATCAATGGAAAGCCCACATACACATAGAAACTGAACAATACTGTACTCAATAATAACTTGTCAGGGAAAAATAAAGAAAAAAATTAAAGACATTTTGGACATTAATTAAAATGAGGACACATCATACCAAAACTTGTGAGACACAATGAAAGCAGGGCTAAGAGGAAAACTCATAGCTCTAAGTACCTACAAAAAGAAACCGGAGAGAGCACACACTAACAGCTTGATAACACACCTGAATGTTCTAGAACAAAAACAAACAAATGCGCCCAAGAGTAGCAGATGGTAGGAAATAAACTCAGGGCTGAAATCTATCAAGTAGAAACAAAAAGAACTCTACAAAGAATCAACAAAACCAAGAACTGTTTTTTTGAGAAAATCAACAAGATGGATAAACCCTTAGGCAGACTAACCAGAGGGCAAAGAGACAGTATCCAAATTAATACAAGCAAAACTGAAAAGGGAGACATAATAAGAGAAACTATGGAATTTTAAAAAAATCATTAGATTCTACTACATATGCTTATACTCAACAAAACTGGACAATCTGGATAAAATAGACAATTTCCTAGACAGACACCAGACACCAAAGTTAAATCAGGATCAGATAAACTATCTAAATAGTCCTATAACCATTAAAGAAATAGCAACAGTCATTAAATGTCTCCCCACGAAAAAAAGGCCCAGGACCAGATGGATTTAGAGCAGAATTCCATCAGACCTTCCAAGAAAACCTAATACCAATTCTCTATAAACTGTTCCACAAAATAGATACCTAAGGAACACTACTCAATTCATTTTACAAAGCTACTATTATGCTCATAGCTAAACCACACAAAGATACAACAATGAAAGTGAATTTCAGACCAATCTCCCTTATGAATATCGATACAAAAAAATCAATAAAATTCTCACATACTAAATCCAAGAACACATCAAAATAATCATCCACATTGATCAAGTTTGCTTTATCCCAGGAATGCAGGGATAGTTCAATATATGGAAATCCATTAAGATAATCCACTATATAAGCAAACTCAAAGAAAAAACATGATCATTTCACTAGATGCTGTGAAAGCATTTGACAAAATCAACACCCCTTCATGGTAAAAGTATTGGAAAGATTAGGAATTCAAGGCCCATACCTAAACATAGTAAAAACAATATACAGAAAGCCAATAGCCAACATCAAACTAAATGGAGAGAAACTTGAAACAATCCCACTAAAATCAGGGACTAGACAAGTGTGGGGGAAAAAGGCTGCAGTGGTGGAGGAGTCCCGAGGCTTTCCACGCTGTGGGTCCCACATACAGGAGGAAGTCTAAGGTTCTAGAGGCTGAGGCTCTGGGGGTGGCAGGACCCAATGATGTGAGAAAGTCCTTGGTTCCAAAAGAGTTTATTGTCATGGTGGATGCTGGATTATCTGAATGTACCTCCCCACCCCACCCCACCCTGAAACTCAGGGCAGACCTGAGTTAAATAAGGAGGAAGAAAGGGAGAGGGCCTGGGGAGGAATGCTTAATTTGCTCTGCCCTCTGTCCTTCATTAGTATGTAAATCCCTAGGGCCTGAGGCCTCTAGTCACACCCTCTACCTGTGCACTTTGGGAGGGGCTGTAATGGCCTACGTGACTGAACAATGTAGGCCTATGGAGAGGAGATTGCGCATCAGGACTCTGGGTTCTGGGGACATGGTGGAACACCTGCCGTTTCTTCCTTGGAGTCTCAGGGTTCCAGGCCCATGCCCAGCCATGAACCTGGATATCCTTATGCAGTCCCACAGACAAGACTGCCCACTCTCTCCCTATCTATTCAATATAGTACTCGAAGACCTAGCCAGAGAAATTAGACAACAAAAGGAGATCAAAGGTATAAAAATTGCAAATGAAGAAGTCAAAATATCATTATTTGCAAATGATATGATAGAATACTTAAGTGACCCCAAAATTTCCACGTAAGAACTCCTAACCCTGATAAACAACTTGAACAAAATGCTTGGGTATAAAATTAACTCAAACTAGTCATTAGCTTTCCTCTACTTAAAGGATAAGCAGGCTGAGAAAGGAATTCAGGAAATGACAGCTTTTAAATAGTCACAAATAATATAAAATACTTTAGTTTGAATCTCAACAAGCAAGTGGCAGGTCTGTATGACCACAACTTCAAGTCCCTGAAGAAAGAAATTGAAGAAGATCTCAGAAGATGAAAAGATCTCCCATGCTCATGGATTGGCAGAATTAATATAGTAAAAATGACCATCTTGCCAAGAGCAATCTACAGATTTTAATGCAATCCCCATCAAAATTCCAACTCAATTTTTCACAGAGATAGAAAGAGCAATTCTTGAATTCATTTGGAATAACAAAAAACAAAAAACAAACAAACAAAAACAACAGGATAGCGGAAACTATTCTCAACAAACAAATAAAAGAACATCTAGGGGAATCACTGTCCCTGACCTGAAGCTGAACTACAGAGCAGTAGTGATAAAAACTGCATAGTATTGGTACAGAGACAGGCAAGAAGATCAATGGAATAGAATAGAAGACCCAGAAATGAACCCAACTACTTATAGTAACTTGACCTTTGACAAAGGAGCTAAAACCATACAGTGGAAGAAAAGATTGCATTTTCAACAGGTTGTGCTGGTTAATTGGAGGTCAGCATGTAGAAAAATGCAAATTGATCCATTCATATCTCCTTGTACAAAGCTCAATTCCTAGTGGATCAAGGACATTCATATAAAAAAGGACACACTGAAACTAATAGAATAGAAAGTGGGGAAGAACCTGAAATACATGGGCACAGGGAAAAAGTGCCTGAACAAGACACCAATGGCTTGTACTCTAAGATCAAGAATTGACAAATGGGACTTCATAAAATTGCAAATCTTCTGTAAGGCAAGGGACACTGTTGATAGGAAAAAATGACCACCCCCAGATTGTAAAAGATCTTTACCAATTCTACAACTGATAGAGAGTTAATATCCAAAATTTACAAAGTACTCAAGAAACTAGACTCCAGACAATCAAATAACCCTACTAAAAATGGGGTACAGAGCTTTACAAAGAATTTTCAACTGAGGAATATAGAATGGCCATGAAGCACCTAAAGAAATGTTCAACACCTCTAATCATGAGGTGAATGCAAGTCAAAACAACCCTGAGATTCCACCTCACATCAGTCAGAATGGCTAAGATCAAAAATCTCATGTGACAACAGATGTTGGCAAGAATGTGGAGAAAGAAGAACACTCTTCCATTGTTGGTGGTATTGAAAGCTTGTACAATCACTCTGGAAATTAGTCTGATGGTTCCTCAGAAAATTGGACAAAATATTGCCTGTGGATCCAGTGATATCATTCCTGGGCATATACCCAGAAGGTGCTCTAACATATAACAAGGACATGTGCTCCACTATGTTCATAGCAGCCTTATTTATAATAGCCAGAACCTGGAAATAACCCAGATGTCTTTCAACAGAGGAATAGATACAGAAAATGTGGTACATTTACACAATGGAGTATTACTCAGCTATTAAAACAATGAATACATGAAAATCTTAGACAAATGGATGGAACTAGAAAATATCATCCTGAGTGAGGTAACCCAATCACAAAAGAACACACATGGTATGCACTCATTGATAAATGGATATTAGCCCAAAATCTCACAATACCCAAGACATAACTCACAGACCACAGGAAGCCCAAGAAAAAGAAAGACCAAAGTATGAGTGCTTCAGTCCCTCTTAGAACTAGCAAAAAAATACTCACAGTAGCTAATATGAGACAATGTGTGGGGGAAAAGCTGGAAGAAAGATCATTCAGAGACTGCCTCACCTGGAGATACCTTCCAGATGCAGTCACCACATGCAAACACTGTTGTAGATACCTGGAAGTACATGCTGACAGGAATCTGATATAACTGTCTCCTGAGATGCACTGTCAGAGCCTGACATATACATAGGTGGATGCTCACAGCTAACCATCAAGCTGACCACAAGGTTACCAGTGGAGGAGTTAGAGAGAAGACTGAGGGAGTTAAAGAGGCTTGTGTCCTCATGGGGAGAGCAACAATACCAACCAACCAGAGCTCCCTGGGTCTAAACAGGTAGCCTAGGAACACACATGGAGGGACCTATGTCTCTAGTTGTATTTGTAGAGGAGGCTGGACTTGTCAGGTATCACTGCAAGAGGATGGCCTTGGTCCCTTGAAGGCTGGATGCCCCAGTAAGGGGAAATTCAAGGGGGAGGAAGTGAGAGTTGGTGGGAGGGTGGGGTCACACCCTCATAGAAATAGGAGGAGGGAGGATGGGTTAAGGGATTTCTAGGGTAGGGTACAGGGAAAGGGAATATCATCTGAAATGTAGATAAATAAAGTACCCAATAATAAAAAAATGGAAAAAGAAAAACAAGCAAACAAACAAACAAACAAATAATGGAACTGGCTATGGCAGTTGAACATTTGAAACTCTTTAGTAGCAATTTAACAGTACCCATGTTACAAGGTATCCTTATAATTGACAAGAACAAGAGACTGTGGAAAGGGCCCATGGAACTTTAAAACAATATATTCATAAAATAAAAAGGGGGAGATATACACTCCTTACACCACAAATTTATTTAAATGTTATACTTTTTATTTTTTATTTTATTTTATTTTTTTTAAATTTGGATGCCAAGGTACTTTCTGTTGAGTATCTATGGTGCTCTACATCTATGCATACTCATGGATAGGTGAAAGGGAAGGATCCACTAACTGGCAAAATGCATGATCTCAATCAGGTATTAAATATGAGGAAAAGGAGCTGGTTGCCATCAGAGCGATGGGTGAGACATGCTGATGCCAGGACACAGAATGATGCTGACCTGTGATCTTGCTGAGTGCCCAGACAGCTGTGAATGGGAAGTTGTATTGGACATAAGTTCCCTACCCATCATTGCATACCTATACCCCTGATGCGACAGGCTACCTTGCCTCAAGTTCTTAGAACTTTTGGAACAGAAAATCAAAAAGAGAAGTTATAATGTCTTTTGTATTGTTCTTAAATGTGACCAGTTATTTGGACTCAATTGTGGATTGGTCTAGAAATCAATCCAATATTGAAAATATCAGTCTTCATTTAGCAAGCTGGTTCTGGACATTTTCAGAGAAATATATGGAAACTAGCTACAGTTCTCTATGATGTTATGTTAGCAAGAGATAAAGTTGGGGGAGGATCTGGATATCAAACAGGTTTTAGCACATGTGTTAAGGCTCCTTTAATTTTCAAGTTAAAAATACTTTTGTTTCTTATACAATATTTAATGTAAGTCTCATTGTGCTTGTGCTTTGAAATCCTGCATGTCAGTTATAGAGGCCTATCAACCTGCTTTTGTTTTATTGTCCTGAGTATCACAAAACCTTGGTATTCTAAAAATAGTTTGCAAGAAGTGGAAGAAATGAGTCAGGCTTTAAGCAGAAACAAGAGGGTAGTGGGCTTGACTATTGCTGGTATAGCAGCTTTAACTACATTAATTGTTAGCACCACTGCTTCTGCAATTGCTGTGACACAAGAAGTTAAGACAGCTACTTTTGTTAATTATTTAACAAAAAATGTTACTAATGTATTGAATATACCAAAGGATTTAGACAGGCATTTGTAAGAATCGATTGACGTTCTTTATCCTATTCAAATTACTGGAAGGAGGTTCAGAATTTAAGGGTAAGGAGCCATCTTGAGTGTCATGACAAATACCATTGGATTCATTTTAGTTCTATAATTTACAGTGGTAGTCATTATAATTAGGAAGAAGTTTAATGACATGAGCAGTGTATTTGGTATAATTCCATCTGCTTTGGATATTTTAGTTATACATAGGGAGCTTATGAATTTCAAGAATGCTTCTCTGCTGAGCATTCATGTGGTAGATACTTCAGATAAAATTACTCATAACCTGAGGTCAGTATTTCTATTTTGGTCAAGTTTCAAAAATGGCATACATGGCTTGATCATGCTAGCCCTTTTTGTACTGGGAATACGTTTATTTCTGCCCATTGTGTTAGAGCTTTTCTTCAACAACATCAACATGTTGGCAACCAATTAGATGGCTTGAACCTGAAAATGCATCCACAGATAGAGTTATGAAATTAACAGGCTGGCAAGCCCAGGACGGGTAAGATTCTGCACAGAGCCTTACCAACCTAAGACATAAATGCATTGCTTTTGACAATACATATTCCATGATGGGTAAGGAAGGCATTCTTGTCAGAAGGACCTAAGACAGGCTCAGTCTTGTTAATGAAATAAAAAGCGTGGAGAGACAGAGAGCCTTTAGGGCTTCTTGGCAAGAATCTGATTTGGGTCAAGGACAAGGAAATGGGTTGCTTGGCAGGAATATGACATTGGCCAAGGAAAAGGAAGTAGTCTTCAAGTAGGAATCTGACATTAGGCTAGAACAAAGAAGTAACTTCAGACAGGAATCTAAATTTTAGGCTAGAACAAAGAAGTAGGCTTCAGACATGAAAATGACTTTGGGCTAGGACAGGGAAATAGGCTCAGATACTTAGGTCATCCTGATAAGCCCTTAGAAACAGTGATCATGGGAGTGTTCATGTAATTGGATTTAATGCCTTGCTTGTTCTTTGACTATTTGTGTTTATTGTCTTGCTTGTTCCTTGACTGTTTGCACCTATTGTATTGCTAGACCCTCAACCTAGAACTGATCTTAATACATGCATGTAATCAAAGTGGTAGAAAAGCCTAAAGGAGGAGAGGGGATGGGATAGGGAGTTCTAGGGAGGGGAAATGGGAAAAGGGGATGACATTTGTATTGTAAATAAATAAGATATTCAATAAAACATAAACAAAAACAAACAAACAAAAATTACTGGCACTTCTATTTAAATAAATAATGTAAACAAGGTGGGGGAAAACATTGCATAATAAATAGTTTATAGTTCTCAAGTGATGGCAGATATGGAATACAAAGACAAAAATTTTCCTTTCGGTTCACCTAGCTTGTAGGATATTACTTCTATAAATTTCAGTGTTCTAGATTGTAATATCTAAGAGTATAAGACAATACTTTGGTTACAACCTCACTGTATGGAACAGATATCACAAATATTAAAATTTATCATTGTATAGTGGCTACATAGATACATGAACAATTAGAAAATTGGAGTGTTCTTACAAAAAGGACAGGTTCTGTTAGTACTGTCTCTCATCTCTGTTCTCCAATTATGTAATATCTATACTTTGACAAATCAACCAACTTTTGATGCCAAGACAAATAATATATTTAATACATGCTATTTGAAATCTGTTACATGAAAATTGTTTAGGTTGTTGACATTAGTTGTCTATATTGACGGTTTTCAATGTTTAAAGGAAAATTAAGTTGTATTATCAAATTAAATGTTATCCATGCATATAACATTGACCCATTTTACTGATCTAAGCATCACGGTATGCTTAGTTTGAGATTGATCTTATGTCACTGACCTAAGAGTGTTTACTCATATTTTCACTAATCTATTATGCTTCATAAAATAGCCAGCTTTAATTTTTTTCTTAAAAGTATGCAAACATCTGATGACGTTTCTTTCAGCTAATATTTACAATAATTCAATTCATTTTATGGTTCAAATTATTCTCTTAAATCTTAATAATATCCAATTAATAAATATGCTCCAGTAGTAGTATACTTTATTGTCTTAAAGAAATTTATGTGATTTTTTTATTTCTCTCAGTATTTTATTTTTTCTATTATCTATCTATCATCTGTCTATCTATCTATCTATCTATCTATCTATCTATCTATCATCACCAGTTTCTTATTTCTGTATAAAAGTAAAATTAACAAGCCTGTAATAACTTACAAAATTTAAAACAACAAATTGTTAGTAGTTATAGAAAGACAGATGTAATTGAAGGCCATGTTAAAGAAAATCAACCTATCTTCAGAAGATCGACCTCAGAAATTTTCTTTTATTTATAGAGTCAGAAAAAATGAGACATGGAAATAGGAGATAGACTAGAGAATAGGAAGGCATGGAGTATTAAATACAGTAGCATGGTAAGAGGTAAATATGATTAGAAAATGCTATCTTCATTCATAAAAATGTCATAACAGGGTCCGTTATTTAACATAAATAATTCCCTAAAAATTTTCATGACATAAATTACCAATACATGGAAAACCATATCTTAAATGGAAATCTAATGGAAAAGTAGTATAAAAAGCTTTAAGCTATGCCTTTGAGGACTTGTCAGAAAAAGACGCTTTACATAAACTCATACAAGAAGATATAATATAGATAAGTTTTTATCTATATAAATAATGAAATAAAAATTAATGCATTTCCAAATTACATTTTGGATTATTTTCTGATAAATGCCATCATATTTTTAAAAATAAAAATAGCACCCAAAACAGCAACAACAAAATAATAACAGCCTAGACAGGATGCCAGTGAAGAGAACTCTTAAAAAGTAGGATGGAAATGATGAAGAGTAGCTCTCTTGGAATCGATGGTGAGAGACAAGACCAATTTCATCTTGGGTTCAGGCTCCATCTTAGAAAACCTGACCTAAGGTTGAACTCCAGTTCTGAGAAACCTGGACCTTTCATGAGTCTCTAGTTTACTCCCTAAGAAGGCTGAACCTAGCACTAGTCTCCTGGTTACTCCCTAACAAAGTTCAATCAGGAAGAAAGTAGATGAAAGCTTATCCCAGTACCAACCAATCATTTTAAAGGATAACAAATAGCCACCCACTTATCCCAGTACCAACCAATCATTTTAAAGGATAACAAATAGCCACCCAATCAGATGTATGCCAACGTGAAAACTTCTTTGTTTGTTTATGTGCCTCTATAAATACTTTCTTGAAACTCGGGTTGGGGCTTTATCCTCTAGTCTTGCTGCGAGTGTAGCTCAGGCTCTAGCTTGAACAAAGACTCTAGTACATTTGCACTGGAGTCGGTGCCTTGGTGGTCTTTTGGGGTTCGCAAAGCAGTCACAGTAATTGCTTCTAGTGTGAGTGGTAGAGGGGAAGGACCTTAGTTCTATTTAAGAGGTATGCCACTGAGAGTTTAGCCATAGTACAGTGAGAATGTAGATAACACCAAGTGAACTTTTTTTATTTTTATTTTTTACTTCTTTTATGGGTGTGGTAACAAAGAGGAAGAGGACATGGAAGGACTGGGAAGGGATTGTGATTGTGGTGCATGATGTAAAACTCTCAGAGTATCAATAAAAGTGTTACATAGAAAGAAATTAAAAAAAAAACATTTAATGCTATTAAAAAAACGTAAAATATTTTAGATCGTGAGTGACAATGGGATTCTTTGTTCCGTCAAGTCAGACTCGGCATACTGAGTACGGATAAGTTGTAGCTCTGACCAGCAACATACCTGGCTCAGCTGTGTTCTTCATAAAAGACAGAAGACACAGAAATGCATGAGATAACAGGGGAATTTCATCATGAGCAAATCTCAGAGGGAATCAGGAAAGATATACAAGGCCAACAGGGAGGGGGAAGTTCTGAGTTGGGAACACATGCCTAGTGGATAGGGAGCAATGGAAAGATGGAAAAATCCTTGGCTGGATCAACCTGACGATCTAACCTGAGGAACATTAGACCTGGCAATTGTGTTGAGAGTGATTGATCCTGCTTTTTAGTTTAAAAGGCAATGAATTTATTCAAAGTGAGTTTCAAGGTAACCCAAATTTTAAGAATTTACTAGAATGTTTCTTACCAGTTATACCTACATAGACAGTTTCAATAATTACAAATTAATGGAATTTCTCATATAAACAGGCTAAAGAAGAAAAGTTATATTTTTACATCAACATGAGCAAAAATGTATTTGACCAACCCAGTACCTATTTATAACAAAACTAAAAGCCAAATTATCATCAACTAAAATATAAAATATAACTTTTTAGTTGATACAAATGAATGTACACATTTTTTGTAACCAATACCATCCTTAATATTTGAAAGTAGATAATATTTTTTCTACCGTCAGGTATAAGCCAGAAATGTCTTATTTCCCATTCCCATTCAATATTGTGCT
Organism: Grammomys surdaster; assembly: GCF_004785775.1. Lineage (NCBI taxonomy): Eukaryota > Metazoa > Chordata > Mammalia > Rodentia > Muridae > Grammomys > Grammomys surdaster. Next base: position 3,864,166 of record NW_021604705.1, read on the forward strand.
AGGTTTATTTTCTAACAAACTGAAAAATAAAATTCATTAGTAAAAAATGAACTAATATACATTGTATTTAAATACACAGAAGTTATCTGGTGTAACATATCATTATTTAAAATGAACTCATTTATTTTAGTGGGGACTCGGAATATGTGAAAGCCAAAGGACAACCTTTGTGATCTAGTCCTTTCCTTTCACATTTGAGAACTAGGGATTAAACCTGAGTTGTCAAACTTAGAAGTTAGTAGCTTAACTCAATGAGCCATTTCACCAACACAATGAATAAAAGTTTTGTAATGAGAAATCACAGTACACCTAAAAGGACAGAAACCCAATAGATTCAGCCTCATTTTGATGAGGGCATGGAGTTACAGGAATTCTCATTCATTGCTTAGAAACACATAGTGTCTTTGCATCCAGAGTGGCTCCCAGCACTCTTTACTCAATGCCAAACTGACGAGTTCATTTGGGAAATTATTTAGTCTTTTGGCATTCAGCATCCCTGACTGGTAAACATAAGCAGTATGGGAAGTCTTTTGAAAGTTTTTTTCTACAGCTCCTTGGGCTTACCTCTCTGTGTTATGTCTTACAATGCATGAAGAGACAACAGCATGCACCACAGGTGGAACACTTGGGATATCACACCTCTCTGTGACACTGTGAGTTGTGCCCTCTGAAACTGAGAAAAAAATTAACTATCCTCTACCAAATTGCTGCTGCCATTTAACTTTATCTGTTATATATAAAACATAATTAGCACAATATTCAAAATTATACAGCTTCTTCTATGTAGAAAACAGTTTTGCCTATAATTATTCATCCAGTTATTAATTATACTACTAGATATTTATTTCGATGAGTGGAGGACATCATAGAATAAAATTACTCATTGAAGGTAAACATTTTAATTCAGTATTACAAAAAATCTGGGAGATATCAAGATGCTCTTCAACAGATAAACTGTGGCACATTTTATAAATGGAATATTATTCAGTAATTATAGTAAGTGATCAATCACACGAATGCGTATGGATTAGTTGATGTAGTCTGAATGATATGACTTTTTACTGCCTATTTCCAAAATATGACAGTTTCCAAATGTCAAAACTGTAAGACATAAAAAAAAAAAATACCTGTGGTCAAGAGTTGAGTACCTAGCAGCCAGTCAGAAGATGAAGTGACGTGACGTTGAGGCAGAACTGAAGGCAGGCAGATTGTTTTATATGATACTACAATGTGAGTTGCATTGTTTTTTGCTTTTTTTCAAAATCAAAAGTACTATGTAACTCACAGAATGAGCTGTAAGATATTAGATGATTAAAATATACACTAGTAGTTCCTACTAATGCGTCAATATTAATTAAAATATTTAGTCATGGAGTGTTTAATTTACATAGCCCATTAATTTCTCCAACCAATTTTTTTTAGTACCGTGGGTAGCATATTTGTATTTTTATAATATGTAGACATGTTTTTAAGCCTTAAGAAAGTCCATCTAAGCTAAAGCAAGGTGTCATTGTTTTTCCTCTATTGGATATTTTCTTTATTTACATTTTAAACATTATCCCCTTTCCAGGCCTTCTCTCTGGAAACCTCCTATCCCATCCCCTCCCTCATGCCTCTATGAGGGTGCTACCCCACCCTCCTACTCCTGCCTTCCCACCCTGGCATTCCCCTACACTGGAGCATCGAACTCCCTCAGGCCCAAGGGCCACTCCTCCCACTGATATCCAAAAAGGCCATCTTCTGTCACACATGTGGCCGAAGCTATTGGTCCAACCAACCATGTGTACTCTTTGGTTGCTGGTCCAGTCACTGGGAGCTCCGGGGGGCTAAGGGGGTTTGCAAGGTATCATTCTTAAGGCAGTGATTTTCAATCAAAACATACCTTACAACAGTACTTGTAGTGTTCTCATTTTGTGTTTGATCAATCACAAAATTTCTATCAATCAACTACTGATTCAACTGAGCTAAGCCTTTATCTAAACTTCTTTACTCTTCTTATTTTTTTATTGGACCTCTTCCTCTGTTGAAATTGCTGAAATAATTTCTTTTTAAACCAATTATAAATTAGTTGTGGTGATGCATGGATCATTTCTGATGGAGTTGGACCCTCTGTACATAAGCTGAAAACAAAGGACTCAAGCACAAGTCCCTGCCATAATTACATAGGTTTTTTGCACATATTTTTAAACCATTTGTGAGTCACTTAATTTTATTTTTTTGTCATCATGAATCCATGATCTGTTTGCATGTGTACCATTTTAAATGTTTCAAAGAACGATCAATCAAAAAAGATAAGAGATTCAATTAGACTTTTTCTTTTTATCAAGTACTTGCTCTGACTGTTCTCTATTCACATCCTCACCTATTTTAAGTAAGCAAATACAATTATACTATATGTAAATTCTAGAAAATTGTTTTGATCTTCAACACTTTTTAGAATCTACTTGCATAACTTATTCTGTTCAGTTATGTCCAGAGTGAAACTGTTAGTCTTTTGATCCTTAGCTAAAGACCCTTAAGACAGAAAATATTCATCATCTCTTTGATGATCTGTTCAAAGAAAATGATAAAAGTGTTTCAACTATATTCTATGTACAATGTTTTGTGGCTTCCTATCTACTGTACTATCTGGCCAGCAGAAGTTCTCATGATCAATAGCCAATGCATCTTGCTAATTTCAAGCAAACCCAGTGGTTTATTATTATGAAATGCTATTACATTTGTTACCTAGGGTGATGGATTTTCTTCTTAAACTTTTGCCTCAGTTTTCACCAGTAGCTATGTTTAGCATGTGTGTCTGTTTATGTGTTTTTGTGTGTGTATGTATACTTATGTGCATTTTAAGGATTCTTAATGTATTGCCCATGTTTTTTTGTTTGTTTGTTTGTTTGTTTTTGTTTGTTTGTGTTTGTTTGTGTTTGTTTGTTTGTTTGTTTTTACCTTCTGGGCTCAAGTCATTTTATCTTAATGTCTTCTGTAGATGGAACTGCATGCTTACTCTACAGCAATTATCTCCAAAATTCAGTTCCTCATTGATCAACATTTCTAACACATTCAGTTAGGAAATCAAAGCAATTGAAACTCACATATTGTTAGTAATTACTGGATGACTCTCAGAATAGTGTGGTTGTTTAAATAAGAATGGTCCCCATAGATTCATGTGTTTAAATACTTAGTCATCAAGGAGTGGCATTACTTGAGAAGGATTAGGCATGGCTTTGTTGGAGTATGCATGGCATCTGTGGAAGAAGTGTGTCACTGGGAGTGGGTTTTAAGATTTCAAAAGTTCAAACTAGGACCTGTGTTACTCTTTCTTCCTGTTGTCTATAGACTCAGTTGTAGAACGCTCAGATATTCTCCAACACCATGCCTGCCTGCCTGGTTCCCTGCTCTGTATCACAACAGTAATGGACTAAACATCTGAAAGTGTTAGCAAGCCCAAATTAAATGCTGTCTTTTATAAGAGAAACTGTTGTCATAGTATCTCTCTACAGAAATAGCAACCTTAACTAGGAGAAACGTTAATATAGGAGAGTGACAAGTTAAAATGTATTACCTGAATTTCTCTATGTATTTCAAATGCTCAATGTGAAAACAATGAGATGAAGAAGGGTATGTGCACATACTGGAAAAGCCCTATTCAATAGGTAGGTCCATTGTCCATGGAAGATATTTTTGACAGATATTCATAACTCATTTGTTCTTATCTCCATTTATGCTTATGAACTTAACATATTTATAGGACTCAAAGATGGAGTCTAGATATTCACCATCAGATTGGATACTATGAGAGATGCTATTATTTAAAAACCTAGCTCACACTTCAGAAACAATAAATCTTTAGAGCAGCCAGCATACAGATATACTCCTTAATATCCATGATGTACTGACAAATAGTTTTGGTCTGGGTACTAATCGGATTTTTCTAAGTCCCAGGCTAGATGCTTTTCACCATATTTCTTATGCTGATTTTTAAAAACATAGCATTTTGTTTTGCTTTCCTCAAAGAAATATTTGGAAAAACAAATGACTGGGAATTATGAGGATTACAAATTAGAATAACAGAAGTTTGGACACAATTGCCAGCATTAAGCATTAAAGGGCAGCTTTCCCCTCCAGCGCTTTTTCCCTTTCATTTACTCATCACAGAGCACAGCTTCAATTGCAGATGGCTGAAGCACAGCACATTTTGCCCAATTTGAAATATATACGTATACCAACTTTAGCTCTTAGTCCAGCATTGTTATATGGAAACACTTCTATTGGTTTAAAAATATCACTTTCCAATCTATCTGTTTTGTGAAATTGTTTTCAGAACATAAAATGTAATCTAATGGATCATTACATTTTCACTAAATTCATATTTTCAAAATAAACAAAATTAATATATAATAGTTTGAACTTTATCTGTCAAATAAAACTTATCCAAATGGAATGTGGTATAATTTATATTTTCAACATGGTTTTCTTATTTATTTTCTATTTGGCTCATTTTAGAGATGATACTGTGAGGCTCAAGAAAACTAATTAAACTGAGGTCACTTAAGGTTAGGAATCTTGCTGTCATACTTGTGTTTCTACACAGCTTTTGAGACAGGCAGAGTGACAAAAAGGACACGAGGTCTTATGAGTAATTCAACTATAATGATCTATCAAAAACTACAAAATTCCATTTTCAGGGTAACAACAACAACGAACAGTAGTGACAACCATGGTGTTTAGTGGGAGCAAAGATAAAAGAATTGTTTCTAACTCGAGAAAATTTAAGGAAATTTACAACTTGTGTGTGTGTGTGTGTGTGTGTGTGTGTGTGTGTGCCCTTGCACTCACAAGCATGCATGTGAGTGTGTGCGTGCATGAAATACAGGAAAGGAGAAAGGTTAGTGATTATATTTATTACTTCCTTCTCTTTTTAACTGCTACAATCTGGGAGATCAACAACTCCTTGTCATATACATTAGACACTGTACCATAGGCTTGTATAGGTCCCTCCACTCTTAGACTCTTCCTATCTTCTCTTCTGTGAAGTTTTCTGATTTTATGTGGAGGAATTTTGTTGTAGATGTATCAACTGGATTTGTATAGCCCAAGGTCAGTTGTTTTCTGCATTTGAAATAGTTGTATATTTTTGTAATGGTCTCTTTCTGCTACAAAAACTAACTTCTTTGATAAGTGGTTAAATCTACACTTATCTATAGATGTAAAAATTTACTTAGAATGCATTTGAGAATAATATATGTTTTTGAATATGGCAGTAGTAGGTTCTCCTTCATGAGATATGACCTCATTACGTGAAGCATATGAGTATGAAATTATACATGTATACACACACACATACATATATGGTGACAATGCAATATTTCAATACATTCATTGATGATGTGATGTTCTAAACAAGTTTAAATATCTAGGACAACATAATAAAACGAATGACAGATCATGCTGGTGAATAAAGGGAATACTCATGTAATGTTTGTGAGATTTAAAATTTACTCCATGAGATGAAATTCATCTCTGCCATTGCTCAGGCGGCCAATAACCTCAGAGTAGATAGTTCATAGACCTAATACTGCTCTATTGCTAAAGAAATGTAACAATAAAATTACTCCTAGTGATATTAAGCTATGCTCGTATATCTATGCCTTGCTCAGCCATCATCAGGGAAGCTGTCTGTTGCTATACATCAGAACTGATGCAGTGAACCATAGACAAACAATGCAGAAGGTGAGGGAGCTTGGACCAATAAGTCATACATAGGAGTCTTCCATCAAATCCCTCCCCTCAGGATTTGGGGAACCCTATGGAAGAAGAGGTGGAAAAATTGAGAGATACGGAGCTAAATGGAGGACACCAAGGAACAAGGTCCTTATAAACCACAGCTGTACTGACTTAATGTGAATACACAGAGATTGTGACAGCATACATAGAATGTGGCCAGGCATGCAGCACATGGAGTCCCAGTGCTTAGCAGAGGAGTGGATACAATCCTCAATCCTTAACACAGAAACTGTCTCTAGTTGATAACTGCTCATAAATAAACATTTTATTTTCTTCAATGGAGTCACACTGAGGAAATAAATCATCTTAAGAGCAGGCCACATGCTCACCAGTAGATGGGCAACATAAAAACAAACTCAATGGATAAATAAATAGATAGATAGATAAATAAATAAATAAATAAATAAATAAATAAATATTTAGTTCCTTCAGTTTTGGGCTAAACCATTCAAATTCTTGATTCTATTTCCTTGAAATCAATAGTGTACCTTAATCTCCTGTAGTGGATCAAAGCTTGTTCTTATTTCTTTCTAACAAAAATTTGGTATTCTCCATTTGCTTGCCCTTATATTGGCCTACATATTATTCTTATTTTCCTCTGTTAAGCACCTTTTAACTCTCAAATTTCATAAATCCAACTTTTCAAAATTTCTTATAAGTGTAAGGTCGTGTGGATTTTGTTGTTTAGCACTAGGCTCAAGACATTTAACAACTATATTTGATATTGCTGTTACATGGGACAGGCTTTATAAATGAATAATGGTATATTTTTATACACATGGTAAATTTTATTCATTTATTGAATGAAATACAGAGGTTCTTTTAATGACTTTTCTTATAAACAAATAAGTACGATTATCTTCAACATATTTCTCCGTGTATGCATTTAATCTTCCTAGTACCATTCAAACCTACATATGAGTACATACCACTGATTTTGAAGAAGATTCACAGAATATATGCGTTACAAGAATCATATGAAAATTTACATTGTTTTTCCTAATAGTGTTATTACATTTTATTTAGTAATGTGTGAGATGTTAACACTAGTTTGTTAAACAATGGGCGTGGTAATGATTCACATATAATATTTTTTAACTTCCTCAGCAAAACTATGAATGGAATATAATTACTATAATTACTGCCAAACTTCTGTGTCACTGTCTTTTAGTAATTTGAGCCAGTCTTCTTGAGAATATGACATAATGGTGGGGAAGTATTAATGTTATTGGCCTATATCAAATGATACCTCATCCTAGTTATATCTAATTTTATATTTCTCAAGCAACAATCATCATCTACTGATACACATAAAAATGTCCCACCTACTTCTTTCCTTTTTAAGCAATGAAGAATACTTGGAATATTATTGAAAATGTAAGGTAGAGAGAGTTAGAGGAAGAGCAGGGACAGGAATCAGCTTGATTTTTCTCTATTTTTTATTTATTGTTCTCTCATACATTACTTCCTGCCTGCAGTTTCCTGCACCTCTTCCCTTCCAGTCCCTCCTCCTACTTCCTCTCTCCATCAGATGTACTTGTCCATTTCCATTCAGCAAAGGGCAGGCCTCACAGATATATCAACCAAATATGCATATCAAGTTACAAGAAGATTAGGCACATCCCCTTATATTAGGACTGAACTAGGCAACCATATAGGAGCAAAAGGATCAGAAGATCAGGCAAAAGTGATGGCACAAGTTGCCTTACCTCACATTTTTAGACTTTGTGGAACAGAAAATCAAAAAGAGAAGTTATAATGACTCTTGTATTATTCTTAAATGTGACCAGTTATTTGGACTCAATCATAGACTGGTCTAGAAATCAATTCAATATTGGAAATAACAGTCTACATTTGGAAAGCTGGTTCTGGACATTTTCAGAGACATATTTGCAAGTTAGCTGCAGTTCTCTATGATGTTATTTTAGCAAGAGATAAAGTTGGGGCAGGATATGGATTTCAAACTGGTATTAGCACATGTGTTAAGGCTCTTTTAATTGTCAAGTTAATATACTTTTGTTTCTTATACAGTATTTAATGTAAATCTCATTGAATGTATAACTTCTAAATGTGTTAGTGTTTTGAAATCCAGTATGTCGGTTATGGAAGTCTATCAACCAGCTTTTGTTTTATAGCCCTTAGTATCACAGATCTTTAATATTCTAAAAATAACTTGCAAGAAGTGTAAGAAATGAGTCAGGCTTTAAGCAGAAACAAGAGGGTAGTGGGCTTGACTATTGCTGGTATAGCAGCTTTAACTACATTAATTGTTAGCACCACTGCTTCTGCAATTGCTGTGACACAAGAAGTTAAGACAGCTACTTTTGTTATTCATTTAGCAAAAAAATGTTACTAATGTGTTGAATACAGCAGAAGATTTAGATAGGGATTTGGAAGAACGGATTGATGCTCTTTATCCTATTCAAATTATTGGAAGGAGGTTCAGAATTTAAGGGTAAGGAGCCATCTTGAGTGTCATGCCAAATACCACTGGATTCATGATAGTTCTAAAATTTACTCTGGGTCATTTGCTTGTGGTTTCCTTGACACATATGTCTCCTATAACTGTTACTTCTGTTCTTCCACAAGATTTCCTGAACTATGCATAAAATTTTGTTGTCAATTCTTATATCTGATCTCATCCAGCAACTGATCCAGTTCTGGATCCAGTAACTGCTGGATCAGTTCTCTCTGATGATGATTAATTACTCTAGACACTGGTCTTTGAGTACAGCAGAGTATCATTAGGAATCACTTTATTGACTTTTTTTTCTTGTCCTGTTTCGTTCTCTCCTAGGTCTCTGGCTATGAAGGTTCTTGTTTCTGGCCCTTGAGGGAGTGTCAGACATGGGTTTCCTGTACTGGCATGGGTCTTAGGTTGGATCAGTCATTGATTGATTGGCCACCACAACACATTCTGCATTATCTTTACCCCAGAACACTTTGCAGAAAGGACAAATTATAGGTTGAAGGTTTTTATCTGGTTTAAGTCCCAATTCCTCTACCGGAAGCTTTGGCTGGTTAAGAAATATGGCTGGTTCAGGCTTCATATTCCTTATTACTAAAATTCTTCACTAGGGTTACCTTCATAGATTACTGAGAGTTTCTATGTCATCAGGCTTCTGCCTTGCCTTCATCTTCAGTTGTCTCGCCTAGTTCTTTCCCTCTATCCCCAAACATGATCCCTCACGTTCCCATCTCTTCCTGTTCCCAGTAAACATACAAAATCTATTCTGTTTTTCTCTTTGGGGATATCCATGTATCCTCCTTTGAGTCCTCCTTGTTACTTAGCCTCTCTGGGTCTATGGATTATAGCATGATTATACTTCACAGCTAATGTCCACTTATATGTTACTATATGCCATGGTTGTCTTCATGTGTCTGCTTATTATTCAGGATGATCTTTTCTACTTCCATCCATTTGACTGCAAATTTAATTACAATACATTTTTTAACAGCCAATAAAATTCACTTGTGTAGATACACTCCATATTCTTTATCCGTTCTTTGGCTGAGAGACATATAGGTTGTTTCTGCCTATTATGAATAAAGCTGCTATGAACACAGTGAAGAAGTGTTCCTGTGAGAGGATGAATCATCCATTGTGTTCATGCCTATGAGTGTTATAGCTGGGTAAATTGACTCCCAATTTTCTGAGAAAGAATCATATTGATTTCTAAAGTCTATATACAAATTTACACTCCCACCAGCAATGGAGAAGTGTTCCCGTTGCTCCACACTCTCACCAGCATTAGCTGGTTGTTTTGATCTTAGCTATCCTAACAGGTATAAGATGGAATTTCAGAGCCATTTTGATTTGTGTTTTCTGATGGCTAAGGATATTTAACATTTAAGTGTTTGTCAGCCATTTGAGATTCCCCTGTTGAAAATTCTCTGTTTAGATATGTAACCCATTTTAATTGGATTATTTGGTTTGTTGATATTTAGTTTCTTAAGTTCTTTATATATTTTGGATATTAGCCCCTTGTCAGATGTGGAATTGATGAAAATCTTTTTTCATTTGTTACTGTGTTGTAGAAATTATTCAATCCCAACCCAGGGAGTTTTATCCTGCCTTTGATCATTTAATTTCCAGATAAAACACAAAACACAACCTTTATATTTACAATAAGCCTTATTTAGCAATAGCTGGTCTATCTATCTACCGTCTATGCTATCAGAATCTATATTCCTATTGATAACTTCAAGTTATTACTTGCTACTTACTATATTTCATCTGAGCTAGTATTAACTCCAATTGGCCAGGCCTCTGGGCCATATTCTCTTGACGCAACTTAACCACAGTAACTTCTCCTTTTTTCTCCTGCACCGTTCTCTCTTCCTCACTGTCTCTTTCCATCCCAAGCTCAGGAAACTTAAACGTCACTTATCACTTCTGCCCAGCTATTGGCTGTTGGCATCTTTACCAATCAAAATTAACTTGGGGGGCAGGGTCACAGGTCTACATGCAGATTCCAGGTCTTAGGGGCCTACACTTAGCATTACAACAGAGAAGACCATACCTCTACAGTAGGGTACAATTTTGTCCTACTAATCATGTCCTTTGCTTTACATATGTTTTCAGTTTCATGAGATTCTATTTATTAATTATCAATTGTTTATATTAATGGTCGTTCTATTGGTGTTCCTATTATACAAAAGGTAAATGGGCTGATAGAGAAATAAGGGAAACAGCACCCTTCACAATAATCAAAAGTTAAGAGCACTAGCTCCTCTTTTGTAAGTATGGGACTCAATTTTCAACAGCTGCATGATGGTTTGCAACCATCTATAACTCTAGTTCCAGGGAATACACTGACTATTGCCCCCTTTGAATACTACATACATGTGGTGCATAAACTCTATAGTTAAAAAATAAAACTAAAAATTTAAATGTTTTAAATTGTCTTGCTTGTTTCTCTGTATGAATTTTAATTTGCAAGCTCCTTAACAATAGACTTTCAATTAAAAATAAGTAAATTAATTAAAGTTTAATTAATTGATATATTAAAGTAATTTTAAAAAATCACACAAATTTTAAGTTGGTAACACAAATAACCAAAATTAGATTGAGATATTTGATAATGTATTTTAGTCAATTCTGAATTTTAAAACTTTCTTACATTTTAATTAATTTATATTTGTAAAACTACTGATAATGAATCTACACTTTTTTAATATAATAATAACTTACAGAAAATTTGTTAAATTTTCTTAAATATACATCCTTACAGATTTTTATTTTATTAGTAGTTTTTTCAGGCCTACAACCCTCTCCAGGGATAATGGATGCTGACATCCAGTTAGTTCATAGCTTGTAGATCATCAATCTGTGTGCATCGTTAACTGGCATAATTTGTTTACACAATTTTGAAACAAATTTGAGACTACACAGCACACTGGTATGAGTGAAGCTATCCCTTTGAGCATCTTTCTATGAATCCATTACAATTAAAGCCAGATGATTAAGTACAATCGGTAACATGTGTTACCTTCCATCTGGAAAGGAGATGTACCAATCTGAGTGAAAAATTAGTTAGTAAAAATTCTTGTACAAGTTGGGTCTAGTAAATCTACATTCCCGAAACAAAAATGCCAAAGGTTATGATGCTGACATTGACTACCATTTTTGGGATTTGGTCTCACCAGGAGCAACAAATATATTTCCATCAACCAACTCTGTTCTATGTGTTTGGGAATTATTCAAAATTTTGTGGCCTTTGAGTCTCATTTTTGGAGTTCTTGATTTATGGATAAATTATGCACACTTTCTTGTGAAATTTGCAACCAAATTTGTTGATTCATAGTCTAGCCTTTAACTCTTTAACTCTTTGTTTTTACCTTTTTAACTGCCTCTGTAGAAAGACAACAAGAAAATATAATAAGGTTTTTAGAAAAGGCAAATCATTTCTCACTGAATGGAGATTCTGTGAACTTTTATAGTCATTGAAAGAACTACAAAAATTGGTATATGCTTAAAATAAGAGTTCTAAAAACAATCATATATATATATATATATATATATATATATATGTATGTATATATGTACATATATATATATATGTATATATATATACACATACACACACACAAATATACATACACACACAAACATACATACACACACAAACACACACACACACAAACACACACACATGCACACACACACGCACACACACACACTAAGCTACAAAAAAATAAGTACATGCATAGCTTTCTAATTTTTTGGTCACACTTCGGGGTTCTTTTGTATTCTTGTGTTGACAGCTAATTTGTTTTGTTATTTTAGTTTGTAAATGCCAAGGTGTCTAACAGCAGCAACCAACCATAAAGAAAACCCTACTGTTAATATGAATTGTATTACCATCAATTATGTCAGAGATAGAAAAGAAAAATAAGAGAACTCATGCTGTTTCTTAAAAATTTCAAAGACATGAAGTGGTTAGTCTTTTAAATACTTTCTTTTCATAAAAAATATTATTTATTTTCTCATAACATTTCATCCAGACCACTTTCCCTTTCGTCCACTCCTGTAGTTCCCCTGCCTCCTCTATGCCTTAGATCTATTCCTCTTCTGTCTCTCTTCAGAAGAGAGATTGCCATTCAGGAATCTCAGCTGAACACAGTATATCTAGTTATAACAAGACTAAGCAATGTACATACAATGTTATTGGCAAGTAGAGCTGGGACAGCATAGTGTCTTTTGCAACATTCTGTTCTGTTTTAGCAGATTTTATTTTCAAACAGGCAAATAAGGTAAAGTTCATAAACATGTGTAACAAATTTTGAAATACTTTACATTCAAAACTGCTTTCTTTATCCTTCACTCATGAAAAATGGCTTCTGGAAGGAAGTGACCTGAGGCAGTAAATGGCTTACGAACTAAACATGAGTTAAATTTGAACTGAACCTCTGATTTCCTGGATTCTGATTCTTTTTAATAGCCCAAGGAAATTCAATTAACCCAACCCTCAGAATCTAATTATGTTCATTGTTTCAAATTGACACTCACTTTTATCCTTTCATTCATTAAACATTTGCTAAGCTCTGTAATTGAATGTCTTTAAAATAAAAAATTTCACATTGCAGAAAAGACTTTTGGAAAATGCTTTCACTCAACTTCCAAGTGTATACATCTTAATAGTACTCTCAGGTGTGTTGTCTTGTGTCTTGATGTACCTCTATACTCCCATTATCATTCATGGAAGCAAATTTCACTCTAATACTGAGATATCCCAACTTCCTTAGAAAGACTCCGTTATAAAAAAACAGAAAGCTGATTTATATAAGGAAGAAAGAGACCATAGTGCTCATCAAAAACAGTGGAGTATAATATGACAGATGTTGTGTCTCATCAGATTTCTTGGCATCTGAGCTATTCTACAATGGCTACTCTTACAACTCTTACAACTTTTCTTATAGTTCATATTGTTATAGACACCATCATTATATTTCATAATCATAGATATAGTATATTTTTATTTAGTTAAATATTGCAGGTTAATGTATCTCATTCCTCTTATACGTAGGTACTTGGGAAAGGAAAGTATAAGAAAATTAGGAGAAATGTGATGGGAAGTAAAACTATTTATTTTAATTGGACAAGGCTCTGGAAAAGACACTTAAATGAGAATGTACCTCAGCTGTGGAGCATTTCCTACCGTGTGTGATGCCATAGCTTCAATACCTGCTTCTTAAAATAGATAAGTGGGGCCTTAAGTAATGCTTAACCTTGGATCTATTTGAACATTGAATTGGACATGTGCACTAAAACCTACTGGTGTCATCAGTTGGTATACAACTTTCCCGGTTGATTTTTGTTGTTCTTGTTAACTTGACAAAAGCTACAGTTATCTGGGAAATCTTAATTGAAAGGGTCTCCAAAGATAGGCCTTCGGCAAGTCTATAAGATATTTTCTAGATTAATGATTGGTATAGGAGAGTTCTGTTAACTAGGGCTGGTGCTAACCCTGGGAAGGTTGTCCTAGATTCGATAAGAAAGCAGAACAAACCAGTAAGCAGCATTGTTTTATGACCTCTTCAGTTTCTTCATTGAATTCCTGCTCTGACTTTCCTTCATATGCTAAAATAGATCTTTTCCTTCCTAAATTGCTTTTGCTCATGTTTTTTATTACAGCAGTAGAAGGCAATACAAGTGAATGTAGTGGTTCCCTTATTCTTTAAATCTATCAGTAGTAAATAATTCATCCATGAGGGTTAGACCCTCCAAAATACCTGATGGTAGATGCCTAACTATTAATGGGCCATGTTTCTACAGACTCAGAGCATGAATCTACAGATACTGTGAGTTTATGAATGTACTGACTGTGTCTTGCCTATACACTGACATACTGTAGCCTTTTCTATTACCTTCTTTTATAGTCTTTCATTCCATCATCTGCAGTATTTCCTGAAGCTTAGAGGAGATGATCCAAATACCTCTTTTAGTGCTGTAAATTTATCTATCACTTATTCTCACATCTTGAGTAGGTATATATTTCTTCATTCTTCATTGTAAACTGAAAAGATAAGCTTATGTGATCAAAGCCTATAATAATGATTGCTTATCTATAAACTCTTATTTAGAAGGCAGATTGACATTACATCAGTTTTGTTAAACATTATTTATTATGTCACTGAAAGCATAGGTTCATTCCCACAGAGCAAGTTTAAAAAAAAAATCTGAGACTAGTTTGTTATCTCCATATCATACTGCTCTTATTGAACAGGTAAAATACATTGTTCCTGGAAAGATTCTTATGTGGACACACAGCTTGGTGCCTTTACTCTTCCAGAAGTCTTCACAGTATCCTCTGAGAGTATGATAGATATCTCAGTTCTAGCATATATTGTCTATAAAGATGAAGATATGTGCTGACTTCAGAAATAAGATCTTATCATTTAATTTTAGTGGTATAATAAGAGAAATGACAAGATTTCATATTTTTTGCACACCCCTCAGAACAATGTTAATAGCAGTTTATAAAGGGACACTGTAGGCACTGGAGATTTTGCTTAACTATCTACAGCTTCTGCAATCAGCTTTTCCCAACCATGCTTGATATCTTCCTCCTAACACTCCTTTTTAAAATATTAAGTATATCTTTAAAACTAGTGGAGCATAGACTGAAAGAAAAGCCCTCCAGAGACTGCCCCATGTAGGGATCCATCCCATATACAGATATTAAACCCATACACTATTGCTGATGCCAAGAAGTTCTTGCTTCCAGGAGCCTGGTATGTTTGTCCCCTGAAAGGCTCTGCCAAAGTCTGACCAATAGATGCTGATGAGCTCAGGGACCCTAATGGAAAAGTTAGAGCAAGAACTGAAGGAGCTGAAGGGTTTTGCAACCCCATAGGAAGAACAATATCATCCAACCAGAACCCTCAAATCTCTCGGCATCTAAACTACCGACCGAAGAGTTCACATGGGGAACCAATGGCTCCAGTTGGATAGGTAGCAGAGGATTGCCTTATCAGGGGCTTTGTGGAGGGAAACCTGGGAAAGGAGGATAACATTTTAAATGAAAATAAATAAATCAACTAATAAAAAACAAATAAACTACAAGGTGGTAGATTTCTATTTGTTTTTTAGTATTTTATTTTTGTTAACTCTCCCCAGAGGTTCATCTTTTTTTATCCACACCTCTTCTCTACTAAACATTCCCAATCTCAGGATGATCATAATATTATATTCTCTGCATTCTACAATCTCCTGTCTTCTAAGGCTTCCCTGTTCAAATGATTTCATCTATATCCCTAGCTTCTAGAGTTATTCCAAATTTGCACACAGTCAGAGAATCAAATTCCATGATCACCATGTAGAGGAGAACATGTCTATCTGAGTTACTTCACTGATTTTAACTCCTTCAAGTCCACCCACTTGCCTCCAATTGTCAATTTTTTTTTCAGAGAAATAAAATTTCATGTTGTATGTTAATCAGCTTAAATGCTCATCAACTTTTGAATGATAATTAAGATAAGGTACAAATACACAGTAATTATTTTTAATGGGTCACTTTGTCTTGAGAAAATAAGAAATTTTCCATATTTATGTAAATGATGTATATAATTTTTAAAGCTCTAAATGTTTTCTGCTATGTTGCAATTTTCTTACTCCATTAGCATAGTAGAATGAGGATGATGATATTAATTTTCTACTTATTAATATAATGCTACAGTATGTTTTCAATTATCCACATAATCTAGATTACAAAAGCAGTATGGCATAGAAAGAGGAACGTCAAAGAGGAGAGAGGTAGTGAAAGGATGAAGAAAAGATGAATAACAATTGACATCCAGGGAAGAGAAATCTCCCTGAGAACTCCCTTCTTTTTCCTTTCCAGGTAAAAATGACTCACCCATACATAATGTCTGCTGTTAGAGGTTCTAATCCAGATGCTGGCCTCCAAACTTATACTACTCAGACCTTTGACAGGCCATTGACAAGAACATCAAACAGCTAGAGATTGGCATCTCTAATCTGAAGAAGTCCCTTGTTTCGATGTCTGAAGAGACCTCCAAAAATCGCAAAGGACTTTATTGGTCTTGATTTACTCTTTTACAGTAGAAAAGACTGTGTACAGCTCTTGACTGTGTACAGCACTTAAAGTAGAACGTTGGTTTTACATAGACAAAACAGGGATGGTTAAAGAGAGCATAAAAAAGGTCAGAGAATGCCCTGAGAAAAGACAGAGAAAGAGAAAGATGAGAGCTGGTACAAGAATTGGCTTTCAACCTCTCCATGGTGGTCAACCCTACTTCCTCCTATCTTGGGACCATTTGTTGGGTTACTTTTGCTTATTTCTTTTGGTCCCTGGGCCTTAAATAGGCTGACTAACTTTGTGAAACCACAGATAAATAATTTGTAGCAAAACCTATTCAGATACATTATCGTAAGTCAGCTATGGAGGACCATGACACTCAAGATGAGGTTGTTACTCTATTCAGGGTATTCCCAAAACACATCTCCACCCAACCTAAAAGAGGGGACTTCCGCCCCTAGACCAAGCAGAGAGGGGCCACATAGAACTCCCTCTGACTGGCCATCTGAATCCTTGCTTAGGCTGTGAGGCTAAGCACTGCAAGGGAATAAAATAAATAAATAAATAAATAAATAAATAAATAAATAAATAAAAGATAAAAATATCTCTCTGGGTTCCCTGAGGGACAAGCCTGACTGCATAGGGGTTGATGTCAAAAGTATCCCCTCTCCAGGAAAAAGACATTGGTATGGGTAAGGCCCTCATGCCTCACTGGACAACGACAGGGGGACTGGAGCCATTACAAAGTCCCCTTTAATTACTGGAGGTCAGGCCTCTATCCCTGCCTTAACAAGATTAGAATCACCACAGCCCTTCTATACTTAGAGAAGTGGGGAGATTTCAGAGGCAGCTCTGCTTGTACACTGAAGGCCTAAAATCAGCCATAGGCCTAAAATCAGCAATAGGTCTGTCATACATGTATACTAACACCAAGTCTTGGGTATTTATGGAAAAACATTGATACAGATGGCTATAAGCTATTGTAAACAGGCAGCTTTTGTGGAAATCTACCAGCCTGAGTAGTCATAAACCTTTTAAATAGGTAGCCAGGGAGGATAATACCAACTGAGTTAAGGACAAGTGAATCATAGACAGAGTCATAGTGACCTGTTCCCTGAATCTTCACCCAGCCGATACCCTGTTCTGAACAATATCTGTACTCCCCCTGAACACCCATGCTCCAGTGTCTTAACCTTCCCCACGTCCTGACTTTTTGTCTTTATAACCCCTGTGTGAATAAGTAATAATTATTATTTGATTTAAAAAAATAAATAAAAATATTAAAAAAGAAAAGAGAATGAATGACAGCACTTATGACTGAAGACTGGTGTACACATGTGTGAAGATAGCACACAACCTATTAACATAATGTAAATACCATAAAAATGGAAGGGGGCCATATTTAAAGTGAACAAAAAACAAATATTAATTTATAACTCATTAAGTTTTAGGAGAAAATACTTGATTCTTAAAAAGACAATGAGTCTGATTTCTGCTCTGCTTCCCCCAAAGTACTGATATTAGTGCTGAAAAATTTGTAATGCTAATGGGAACATCAATAAATTTTGAAAAAATAGTATTTCCTGGCTTGTTTTTAAGGAGAAATATAATCATATTAGTCATGGATATTCTTTAGCCACCTACCATTCTGCGATCAAGTTCAATATGGTGCAAACAGTTCTCTTCCCAATGATAATTGAATAAAGAAGCCAAACTTAATAAGATGAATAGTATTCAAAGACATTGCAAAGGAAGTGAGCTGTCTGAATAAAACATCACTTCTATTAGAAACTGCTAGATATTTTTTCATATATGCTTTCATCTTTATTTCAAAGCAGGAAGAATTACTTAAATTTCTGAATTCCTGATAGTGCTATCATACCTGAGATTTGTAAATCAATACTTGATGTATGTGAAAAGAATGAGAGGTTCACTGTAACATTTTATGCATTTTGTAGTCTCATCATGATGAAGTTTTAATAAATTTTATGTCTTGTTTTAATAAGACCTGTTTTCTCTGCTTCCACATAATTTTCAATAATACATGTTTTAAAGACTTCCAATTATGATAAACTGATTTCTTCCTTTTAAAAACAATGGATTCACATATTATAAACTAGGGGAGGCATTACAATGATATGGTTCTATGTTAAAATAGAAATATCAAGTTGGAAAAATGTTTTTGTGGCTCTAAGGTAGAACAGAATAAAAAAATAAAATATTCTTCAAAACAAGTCACATGAAATTTGAGTATTTTGCAACTGACTTTTTACAAACTGTCTCGAATAGAATCACAGCAAAAACATATTCCTTTTAACATCAATGACCTCTAGATACTTAAGAATCTTGTAGCTGACATTGAAAACATCAAACGAGAGACTAATATTTAACAATTTAATATATATTCAAATTGACATGAAAATAGAATAGAAATGTGTAAAGGGCACATTTAACAGTCCAAGAAATGGTAGTAGATTATTTGGAAAACTTCAGTTGTCATTATAAAAGACTAATGGGGTCACCTAGGTGGGTTCAGGTTATGTTCTTGTTCTTTAAATGACTTTCCAAGAAGCTCAAGGGACTCTCAGAGGATAGCCATTTCAACATTTTGAGTTTTCTGAACCGCTGAGCTGATCTTTAACTAATTTTCAAATCATAGTGGGAGTTTCTTTAATTTTAACATAAATATTTGTATGTACCTTTATCTCACTATATCTCCCTTTTGTTTTCTTTCCAATCAAGTAATAAAGGGCATGTTGTTGTTTTCATTGATTATGTGTTTTGTGAGTCCCAATGACACATATTAGAAGAAATATTTCTAGGTAGCATTAAAGTGAAGTGATATGTTTTATGTCTTTTAAAATACCAGTCATTAACACATAACAGCTTTAATCTTCTATTTACTGTGCTACTGTTTTATAAAATTTATAAAACTTGGAAAGTTAAATTATATAAATATTATACAATAGGCTAATATAATAGATACTTATAGACTTTCTCCTAACAATATTAAATATACTTGTAGGCATTAGTGAAGCTTTTATCACTGTGATATGGCCTAGGTCATAACCCAGCCCTAAACATGAAATGTTGAATAAAATCATACAAATATGTTCAAGACCATATTTGTGGTCATAAATTGAGACATCCATTAACATTAACTTTTTGGTTCTTCCTATCCTGATCTATGGATTCAGTACAATTCCATCGTGTATTTCATTAAGCCAGACAACCAGATTTGCCAGTATGCTATAGTAAAAGGCAGTAAACTTGTATGAACAGTATTATCTAATTTGAAGAATTATTGTTAGAACATGGGAGGTAAATGGGTAATATTAACAAAAGTACAGAAATAACTTATTAAAAAGTATACAAGGGACAGGCACATTAAAAATGAATGAAATGAAGGACCATGAACAGACTCATACAGAGATAAACAACTGATATTGAGCAAAGGAGTCCAGGTTTAACATAAATTTCAAACAAATTGTAAGAACAAGTCACACAGACATTGTTACGAAAATGATAAGCCATATTAGGAGAAATTATTTGAATACAATTTTCTGATAAAGAGCCTGGATATGAAACACATCAATACTTCTTGAGTCTCAATGTTAGAAAAGCAATTTGGTAAAACAATGGGAAGCATACTGTAGTGGACAATTCATCTAAAGCACATGTATATTACAAATAAACACAAGGAAAACCACACAAGTCACAAAATATCAGTACATACAAATATCCATAAATCATAGTAGGAAAAACAGAATGTGGAATAATTAAAATCTCAAACTTCAAAGTCAGCTGCCCTATAGTTTTGGTTAGAGACAGCACAGGGAATTAATTATCATTTCAGATTCAGTTATTAGTATCTTTCAAAATGAAATTTTCTTTTATTTCTATTCAGTTTCATAACACTTTTGATCTGAGATCACTTGGACAAAGATAAAAAATTTTGTTCTTTTATTTCAAAAGGTCATAGAAATTCTTTTTGAAAATTGCCCAGTTTTTACTTCTTTACCAAAGAAAAGTTATGCTTTCACAGCCTTGAGAATCCAAATTTCAAGTCAGAAATTAACTCTGTTGTAAGTTACAGTAAACACCATAGAAAGTCTTCTAAGCATACAGAGGCTGGATAACAGATGCTAAAGCTTGCTTTCTTAAGTCTAACCAATTTTCTGATTTTCTTACCACTCTCCACCCCGTTAGAGAATTTCTTATCACTCATGCAGGTGGAAGCTATGGAGAGTTGTCAGCTATTTTCATTGGTTTTGGGTGTCTAGTTATGCTTATTTTACAAATTATAGGTAGATTATCATTTTAAGGGATAATTTGGGAAAGGTCACAAATTTTTATTATTTATTCATTTATTTACACTCCAGATTTTATCCCCCATGTCCACCCTTCGATTGTCCCACATCCCATACCTCCAATCCACCCCCTCTGTTTTCATGAGGCTGTTCCCACCCCCAATTCCAATCCAACCTGACCTATAAACTCCCTGGGGTCCCCAGTCTCTTGAGGGTTAGGTGTATCATCTCTGATTTAACATAGACCTTGCAGTCTTCTGCTGTATATGCATTGGGGGCCTCATATCAGCTGGTGTATGTTGCCTTTTTGGTGGCCCAGTGTTTGAGAGATCTTGGGGTCCAGACTAATTGAGACTTTTGATCCTCCTACGGAGTTGCCCTCCCCCTCAGCTTCTTTCAGCCTTTCAACCACAGGAGTCAGCAGCTTCTGGGAAGAGTCATAATTTTGAACACAGAGGAAACAGAAGGGATAGATGGCTAAACAATCCTGAACAAAACATTGTGTAGCCACAATCTTATGTTGGTAGAAATCTTTGTAATTGTTGTAAAATTGAAGATATCATTTCTTGTCTTGGTACAGATTTATATATTGGTGTAGGACTAAAGATTTCATTGGTATAAATCTGTATATTGATACAGAAATTGAAATTGATAATGTTACTCTTAGATAGGCATTATGCCTATGCAACTCATTTAAGAACAAAATGATTGAGTAACACAAGTTAATGTACAGATGACAAACTCATGGTTAGATTACATTGTCATTTAACTGTAAGAAAATGTTTTCAATTTGTTCAAGTAGAAATGGCTAAGAGTAGCTAAGGTTTAACAGTTCAAATATATTTTACATAGATAGATAGTCTACAAAAAAATCATCAGAAATCCACAGAATGTGACATTTAATCTTATTTCATTATTAAAGCTCATTAAGGACAATGAGACATGTCTGTTCCTGACAGTAGCCCCTTCACAGTTCAACGATGATATTGCACATCTTTACTTCCAGACAAGATTGCTTATCATGGCAATGTAGCCATGAGGCAGAAAGTGCCTATTTCATCTACAGACAAAATATTGTCCAAAGTAGACACACTATGTGGAATAGTTTATTGATAGCTCTACCAAGACAGAGTAAACAGTCCTTCATAATTCTGCTTTACAAAGATTCTGGGCCAGAAGGCTAAAGAATGATGCTTTAATGTTTTGAGAAATGGGGGATTGTTCAGATAGTCGGCTATCTCTAAAATTGCTTGTTTCATAAGCTATATTTGGTGCTTCCCATATACTCAGATAATATTTAATTCATTCTTATATTTCTGATGGGGTTAAAGACTAATTATAGTCCCATAAGCAAAGTTAAGTTGTTTAACATTAAAAGCATAATTCAGAGCACGAAGCTTGTTTTTCCAATGGTGTTACAGGCTAAAATCTAAACTTAATTCAGGGATAGAATTGTAACTCTTCAAGTGAGGAATAAAAGTACTTTATCCAATTAACAAATATGATGGGCTGGTTGTTTATTGTATATCATGCTTTGTAATTTACATAATTTTTATGGTTATGCTCAATTTAGATCTCAAAGAAGAGTTTTGGTTTAGTTTGCTTAGGTTTTTTCTTTTTTAATTGGATGGAAAAGGTGAAGTGTAGAGAAGTGGTTCTGATGCTTTGATTTAATCAGGAATGTGTAAGTACAGATAGTGAAGGCCCTTACCCCTAGTTGGTTATTGATCAATCAATAAAGATGCCAGTGGCCAATGCCTGGGCAGAAAGAGGTGGACATTTCCATTTCCTGCAGGTGAAGAGAGAGGAGGAGGAAAATCGAGATACTGGGGGCGGAGAGATGAAACAGACTCAGAGCTAAGGGGAGAACGTTCAAAATGTAGGGTTAAAGGGAGATCTGTCCATGGGCTTCACTGAAGGTAACTGGGCAATTAAGCTCAGGGAAGATTGAGAGATGTTGAGCAAGGAGGCATGCTAGTCATAGAGGCATAGAAGAACCCAGCCACTGAGTCAATCAATCAGGCAGGTTAAAAATGAGCTAATATGTGTCTTTCATCCACAGATCTGAAATAGCTTCTAGGTGGGTGTGTACCTGTGACTTGCCTGGAACTCGAAGCAGGGTAACCAAAACTATCCACTACGTATTTGCACAGCCTTGGTGTGAGAGCTTTACCTGGTCTTATTGTATTTTATTGTGCCATGTTTGGCTAATGTCCCTAGAAGGCCTGCTTTTGTTTCTGGATCTTGGGAAAAGGGACATAGGGAGAAACTTCAGAGTGGAGGTAGGGAAGGTTGAAGGTAGGATGTGCTGTATAAGAGGAGAACAAATAATTGAATGTTACAGTGTCCTTAAGTAAATGAATTAAAAGTGATTTAGTGTATATAAGTAAGTAATAGTCTATTTTCAAATCCTAAATTAATAGGCAGAGTGAGTCAGAGACAACCTAGGAGTAAGACTGACAGGAGGAAGAAAGAGATGAATGGAGATAAACGGAGAAATGATTGTAAAGGTTCCAGTATAAATAATGCATGCAAAACATTTTACAATCCAGTAATCTCGTTTATGTAGTAGATAAAAGCAGGCTTGTATAAAGAGATACTAGCAAAGTGTAAATGTGTTCACTTTGGAGAGAAAACTGATCATGAATGAAAGACAATAAAACTTGTCTGATTTGCATATCTATGCAAACTAATTTTATCAATAATGTTTCACTACTTGATATTTGCTGTGGTACACAACTGTGATGGCTAATTGTGATTGTCAATTGGCTACATATGATATTCATTAAAGCCAAAAAACACTTCTCTGAGGGATTTTTCTTTTTACTTGAAAAAAAATTTATGAATATATTTTTGTCATGTTTTCTCTCCCCCCTATTTCTTCCAGATCTCTCAACTTTTACTCAATATTTTGCCCTATCTATCTATCATCTATCTATCATCTATCATCTATCTATCTATCATCTATCAATCTATCTATCATCTATCATTTCTCTCTCAAAAACAAAACAAAATGTTCATAGAAACAAAAGCAAACCCACAAAAATAAAAAAAAGAAATCAAAATAAACAAGCAAAGGACAAATAAGAAAACAGATGCCAAAACATAGTAGTATGAGACATATAAATCCACAAACATAAAATCATTTTTGTTTTCTGTTGGCCATATCTCCTAGGCATGAGGCTTGAGCCAAAGTGTGACTACTGTGCCTAGTGAGACTCCATGTGAGAAAACTGATTTTCTCTTTGTCAGTTCTCATACATTGCAGATATCTCCATTACTGAGAGTGGGGAACTGTGTCTACTTTCCATCTCAGTGTGACAGCCCTCATATTCCATCACACTCTTGCAATCATTCCATCTCCTCTTAACTTAGATCTCTGATCTTTGAGTGAAAACTTGGATCAAGACATCCAATTTTGGTCTGAATTCTCCCAATGATTTTGCTCTTTCTACAATGTTTCATTGTGGGTCCTTTTGCTAATTCCTATCCACTGAAGGAGAGCTTCTCTGATGATAGCTGAATAAGATACTGATCTAATGATGTAGCAGTATGTCATTAGGAGTCATTTTACTACAGTTTTTCTTAGGAGAATGTTGGTATTTAGATACCCCACCCCATGGTCCATAACATATCTGGTATCAGCTTCTTGACCAGTTTGTAGTCCATCTTATAAAGTAAGTCATAAATCCAATTAAACAAATTATGTGTTACTCCCAAAGCACTTGTGTCAATATTGTACCAATTTATCCCATTGGCAGGTCACTATTGTAGGCTGTAGAGTTTGTAGCTGGGATAGATTTATGGTTACATTTCTCCTTTAATAGTGTCTAGAGTTCCTTTTAGTACCAAGAATGCTAATCTCTAGTTAAATAATAGCTCAACTTCTCTCTGTTAACTGTCTTGATTTTCTCATTAGAGATAGGAGAACCAAATGGAAGAAGAAAGCTTTTTGGTTTTTGTTTGGTTGACCTCTCTGTTACTAGCAAGTTCATCTGCCCTGTTATTGAGGCCTTCCTCTACTACATTCAAAGCTACTACTTTTTGAAGATCCATATATTCTGAAGACCAGCTAAGACATGTAAGTAGCCTTGTGACCTGAAGAACTATAGGATTCTTGGGCTTTCCACAAGGAGACAGCCATTGTTTGACTACCTGGATCACAGTCTGTCATTAACTGTAAGAAATTCTCTTTTAATATATATAGATTGACTTTATCTCTTCGGTTCCTCTAGGGAACCTTGAAAAATACAACAGATATAATTCTAGTATCTCAAATTAGAAAAGTAAAATTTCAAATTAGAAATAGGCTACATAGTGAGAACTTACCTTCTTTAACCAATGAACTGAGAAAGAACATGTTAAAGTTGTCACAATCAGAGCATAGATTCAAATAAGAGTGAGTTGTGAGAATATGAAGAAAAACTTTTAAAACATAAAATTCCTAAACATCTTCACATTTTAAAGATTTCAAATAGTCAAATATGAGAGTCCTTGGGATCACAGAGTAGAAAACATAAAAAAAAATATGTTAAAAGATATTGTGAAGTACTGTCAATAACTACACATTTGTTTTATCTAAAACTTTAGCAATCCTCAGAAAATTACTTCAATAGAAACTTTACAAAGAAAGCTGAATAGATAAAACTTAAGCAGGTAAAATATAATTACCAAGGAAGGAAATGCAAGTTAAAATTCACAAGGGGATGTCACTATGCTTCCACTAGTATAGCTAATTAGCTAAGTTTTAAACATCTGAAGATAGCAAGTGTTGACAAGAATGTTGTACTAATTGGAATTATACATCTGTGGTTGAAATGCAGCGTGAGTCACCTACTCTTTAAAGGTTTATCTGCCACATGTAGTTTAAAAGCCATTTCCCATGTAACCACCCAACACACATGTGCATTCCATGGAGAAATGAGGTTATCAACCTATGTAAGTTTACATCTTAACATAAGATTTTTCATAATCGTTGAAAATTTGAAACAACCTATCCAGCATCTGCTGTCACCTGAGTTTTTGATCTTGGCCATTCTGACTGGTGTGAGGTGGAATCTCAGGGTCGTTTTGATTTGCATTTCCCTGATGACTGAGATGTTGAACATTTCTTAAGGTGCTTCTAGTCCATTCAAGTTCTTCAGTTGAGAATTTTTTTTGTAGTTATGAACCCCATTTTTTTTAACACTGCTGTTTGTTCTCTAGAGTCTGAGTTCTTTAGTTGTTTGTATAAATTGCATATTAGCCCTCTATGGGAGGTAGGGTTAGTAAAGATCTTTTCCCAATCTGTAGATTGCTGTTTTGT
Source organism: Grammomys surdaster (assembly GCF_004785775.1). Lineage (NCBI taxonomy): Eukaryota > Metazoa > Chordata > Mammalia > Rodentia > Muridae > Grammomys > Grammomys surdaster. Next base: position 3,890,103 of record NW_021604705.1, read on the forward strand.
CCTATTGATAGTGTCCTTTGCTTTCCAGAAGCTTTTCAATTTTATGAGATCCCATTTTTCAATTGGACTGTATGAAGTTGTCTGCTTCGGGTTCAATAAGAAATCCTGTCTAAGGTAGTAAGACATAGACCAACAGAGGAAGATATCTAATGTCTTACTAGTATAAACATATGAAAATTGAGAAGAATGCATACATATATATACATATGCATGCAATACAGACATATACTCAAGACACCAACATAAACAGGCTTCACCATACATATGCACACAAGTAAACTTGTAATTTTAATTCAAATAGTTTTGCTTCCAGAAACTTAATACTTAAAATCATAAAACATTAAGTGAATCATTTATGTCAAGCAATAAAATTCTCCTAAACAGCAGTTTTATGATGGTTGTGGGGTTGGGTTTTTACTAATTGACAGATTTGTTCAATAAGAAATAAGGAGCCAAAATAGATTTAGGAAATAGATTGTCTACAATAATTACAAATCAACAGCTTCCTGAAGCCCAGTTTGCACAGGGCATCAATACAAGAGCTAATATTGTCATTTTTTTTTTACAATGCGTGCATCACAGAAGAGAAATTGACTATATCTTGGAGCTGGTGGTAACCTCATCTGTCATCCCCTTTGTGGGAGACAAACATTACCTTTATCTCTGGGACGATTAGTGAATATTTCTGTGGAAGGAAGGAATGAGTCGGCTGTCATGATTAAGATTGTTAGTGAGAAGACCATCTTTGCATGCTATGCTAGAGTATTAAAATATCTGAAAATTTTATTGTTAATGCCTGGATATTAAATGTGACACAGAGAAACTGTCTCAAAAAACAATAACAAAAATTGAGAGATTATAGGAAAATTGCTTCCCACATATTTCTAATTTTGCCATTGGTTTTTCTATCTTTCTGTAATTATATTATAGATATTAAATTGCATATTTATATGCCTTGTGATACTCTTTGTTTGGATATTATACATGATGTTAATGATTAGGTTTATTAGAATTGGAGATGACTAATATGCACTGTATTTTTCTGTCATAAGCAGGTCTCATACTAAATGTGATGGTGGCCAGCAGCAACAACTACATCTGCAGAGCTGTGATAAAACAGGTTTGCATTATAATTTCATAAACGTAAGAACCACTTCTTCTGCTGAGCCACTATTCCAAAATTCTTGTTGATTAAACAGAACTTTATTCAGTAGTATTTGCTGTTTATCAGTTTGTTAAATTGCTCATAAAGAAAAATAGCTTTGTCTTTGAATACAAAAATAAACAAAAACATTGAAATTCAAATATGTTTCTCTTAAGCGTTTGCTAGTTCTTTCCCAGCCCCATCTCTGTGAAAGCTACCACAATCTTGCATACATGAGCTATGGAGCTTGAAATGGAATAGGTGATATATACAAACATTGTTTGAACTGTAATATGATAAATATGCTCTTTGCTTCCACACATTTAATGAGAAAAAAATAACATGACAATGATAAATTAACAGAGCAGTAACCTAACTAATTGAAACACAGTGGGTGGTAAGGATTTAACTGTGAGTTTGTTTATGTTTCTTAATTTTGCTATTAAACTTTCTTTTCTAGTTGCTTTGTATCAAGGATAATATTTAAAACGGCATGGCCCAATCTTGCTTGTTGTTATAGGGCTGCCATGTTCCCAACTAAGCAAGGCCAGAGTCCATAAGTGGTGACATGTTCTCACCGCTGCTCTGCTCTTCTCAGCTCAGATGGCTCTGCCAATCTACCATGCTGTCTCCATAATGCTTGGCTGAGCCCAGACCATCCCACCATCCACGCGGTACTCAGTAGAAATGAGGCTCTAATGCTTAATATTATCCAAAGGCTTTATATAATTGAAAAGGAATTAGAGTTGTATCCCAGTATCTAACCTTGTGATATAAATCGTTGCCCAGGACCATTCTGGACCTGTGCATGGTACTCAATGGCTCCTACATCTCTCCTCTTCCCTAGCTCCTCCTCTTTCTTCTCTGCTTTCTCTTCTCCCTATTCCTCACTCTGCCTACCCCTCATACAGTCACTGAGCTTTATTCAAACTAATGGGAAGATATCCTGCTACAGATCACCCTTTTTGTTGGAATAAAAACAAACAAACAAACCCTTTCTCTCAAAATATAATTAGAACACAACTATACCAAGTTGTAACAGTAAGGTACAAGATAGCCCTAATACCCAGTCTAATATATTGTCAATAAAAAGACTATTGTCATCTATCTTAACTTAAAAGACTATAGTTCTGTGCCAGATTTATGTCTTGGCTTTAGAATGAATGCCATCTGAAAAACATCTTCTCAAATCTGTTCTCTCAAAGTAAATAGCCTGGATTGGCTATGAGACGATAAGTCTTCAACCCTGTCATAAAGCCAGAATGATTGAATTAACTAAAGATATGGGAAGCACAAAGAATAGCTTCAAAAACAACCAATTATATAGAACGCTGATCACCTGGACAGTCCCTGTACTTCAAAAGATTGGAGTATCCGGTCTTCAGCTTTCTGGCCCAGATCATCTGGCAGACCTACAATGCAGAATATTGAAGTGCTGAACACTCTGTCTTGGCAAATATAACCAGTCAACTATTCCACAAGTGTGTCCTTTTTCTGGACAATATTTTGTCTGTAGATGAAAAGAGACAATTTGCCTAGTGGCTCTCTCACCTCAACTGGAGTAACTTCACATATGCTCAATTTCTTCTTAAAATCCAAGACAGGGAAGCTGTCAGGAGCAGGCAGGTCTCCAAACAATTGAACTTTGTAGGAGGAACTAAGATGGGAGGAGTTAGGAGAGGAAGAGGAAGAGGAGGAGTAAGGAGGAGAGGAGGAAAAAGGAAGAGGAGGAGCTAGAAGATAGGAGAGGAGAACAAGAGATATGTAGGAGGTTGGAGAACACACAGGTATGGAGAGCACTCATGGGGAACAACTTATAAACTTAAAATTAGGTTAGCTGATTGGGATACAACTCTCTTTGTATGGGTATCTTGTTATTAATCATTATCAAACATATAAAGCCTTTGATTAATCTATAAGAATTAGAGTCACATTCTCTTACTGGGCCCACATGGATGGCGGAATGGTCTGGGTAATGCCCTGCCATGCAGAGACAGAGTAGAAGATTGGCAGAGCCATCTCTCACACTAGCATCTAGTGGGTGGCAGAGCTGGTGTTTCTGGTGGGCCAGTTCTAGCTGCAGCACACACATAGCCTCAGGCCTGGAAACATGGCAGCTGGGTTAGGCAGAGCTACTGCAGCTTAGATAGTCGGATTAACAAGTAGCCAATTTTAAATAATTACTACAACAGAACTTTAATAAAGAAATGTCTGTAACATTAATACTGTGAACTTCTGATGTTTTTGAAAAACAGCTATCTATGTAAAGCAATCTGGACTGTTGTTCCTTAACTCCTCTCAGCTATTTCTAATTAAAATCTAGAAAACACCCTAACAATAAACTGAGAGCCATGAATTTGCTATATGTCCTTAACTCACAGGCTAACCATCTCAGATCAGTTAGAAAAATTAAGGAAGGACTGGGTCTAAGCCTTGTACCCACCAATTTTGAAATAATAGAAGAAATTATACCAATGAAACCCTTAAATTTATAATCAAAATAAATTTTGTACCATCTAAGAAATTATAACTTCAGCTTAGTAACAGTTATACAGATTCCTACCAATAGGTTATTGCTATGTAATCAATTCTTGCTATTCCTCCCTGTTCAAATAAAATCATTTACTTTTCCCTAGAAAGACAACCTAATATTAACTACCTCAGTCTCCAAGCCCAAGGAATTGGGGTTCTGACTCTTCATTAATTTCTTCAAGCTGAATACGGTCATTGAGATATGAGAAGAGGAGTGGAGGGAAGGATAAATTGATAAGCCTCGCATGTCTATGTCTTCACTGCATCCAGCTGGAATTCCAAGACATCAGAGGTTCAACATTTGTATTTCTTACATAGACAAAGACAATGAAGTATGTATTGAGCTAACATCTTACATATATCAATTATAGCTTTTAAAATTATAGCCTGAATCAGAACTGTAATTTCCTGAGTTTCATGTTTGAAAATTACACAGTGGGCACAAATTAAATATTTGGATTATTTTATTTTAATAATTTCTATAATGAGATCAATTAACGTTTCACTTTCCTAATGCATTTATATTTTATTTTAGTAATATTAATGGAGTTAGTTGCTTTTAATGATGTTAAGAGAATTAGTTAAATAATTATGCTAATATGACAGAGACTATAACATTATGAAAATGCCACAGGCAAAATATCGCAAAATATGAAGAGCTTTATGGGATGGAAATGCTGATTAACACACCTTTGAAAGTTGATTTAAGCCACACAGAGCATGGCATGACAATACCCCTCTCAAGAAGAAATCAATATTAAATTTCAAAAATACACTGAAGCAGTTACATAAAGTTATCTTATGGGTGTTCATAGTTCCCAGAGCATTTGTATAAGCAGAGAACCTAAAAATAGTGCAGTTTCTTAGCATTTTGCAGTGTTTCTCATAGGTTTCAAATATGAAAGTTGTTAGGGTACCCTACAAATGGACTAGTCAGAGAAGAAAACAGGTTGATTAATGGCAGTAATCTAGTGATGCTTAATTTCTGGTTATTCAAGGAAGACATGAAGTCAAAAGATCATGCTGGCAACAGAACATCACAAAATTTGAAAAAAGAACTGATACAGAACATTGACCATCTTTTAGGAATTTGTATATATTCATACATTTATTATTGTCTGTTTTACAGAATTACTTATTTCATGGCTAAAATAAATAAATTAATTAATAAAGAAAGAAATAAAGAAATAAAGAAATAAATTAAATATTTCATTTAATACTATATGTAGATCCATATGGTTATTTAGTCTCTTCAAAGCCTTAGTTACTAAGTTACGAAGTTTCTCAACACATCAATTTTAAAATCATTAACATAGTTCTTCTTAAAGTGTTTAATTGAAATAGAGTTAAATTATGTTCCCTTTCTCTTTCCTCCCTCCAGCTCCTCACAGACAACCTACCAGTCATTTTTACTCAAGCTAATAGTCTTTTGATTATATTTGTTCCATATATGTGTATGTATATATATAATAGCTAATAGATATGTTTATTTTTGTCCCAGAACATTCTTTCTGCTAATGTCTTTGATCTTCTCCATCATGTATACCAGTAAGTAGTATCTGCATTTATTATTTTGCAAATAGCAAAGGTAAAATTCATCAAAGTCAATTAATTTGATTAGAACAACTTTCACATGGTGCTGAAGTCTTAAAGATAATAAAATATTTTGCACTTCTATAAGTACATATAATGTGAAAGTCAGTGAAATAGAAACTAGATTAGAGAACATGAGACCCATGTCTTTCATTTGATGTTTGCTGTAAGGCTTGAGCTGACTAGAAACAGTGGTCAGATATACTCTTACTGTATCTTAACTTTGTTTCTTTGTCTAGTTCTTCTCTTTCTCTCTGAAATATAAATTTTTAACATTAATAATACATTAGAATATTTAATAACTAATATATTTATGAATCATGGGCAAGTACTAACTGCATTGCCAACTGTGTTCAATGCTTATCTATTATATCAAAATCTTATACTTGCACTGTCCAGAGAAAGCATTTCAAAATATTAAATTGCTTAGTGATTAAGTGTAACATCTTCTGTCTAGAAAATAAAAACAAGGTTTGCTACTAGATTGAGATAATAAGATAGGAACAACTATTTTCATAAAAGTCTAAGGTAGATGGAGATTGCGCACAGTAAAGAAATATCTAACTTGAAGATAGTTAGAAATACTGTTTCCATTTTCTACGTTTGAATTTCACACACATGGTGTTTAGGTTATTTAAATTATTTCTTTTACTTTTTTGAAATTATAATATATTTACATAATTCCTCTCATCCCCTTTCTTTCTTCAAACTCTGCCATATGCCCCTTCTTGTTCTATTTTAAATTGAAGACATTCACTTTATATTGTGTTACATACATGTATACATAGATAATTCTAAATAAATACAACCAACTCCCTTTGTATACTGCTTCTTGTAAGTATGTTTTCATGACTCACTCTATTTTCTTTTAAGACAATGATTTTCAACCTTGGTAATGCTGTGACCCTGTGACACAGTTTTTCATATTGTGGTGATCCCAATCATAAAATTATTTTATCACTACTTTTTAGCTGTAATTTTACTATTGTTGTGAATTTAAATTTAAATAAGTTTTGATCTAGAGCTTTGCCAAAGAAGTTGAGATCCACAGGTTGAAAATTTTTTAAAGGCAGAATTGCTACTTGCTGTAATAGTAAACAGAGCTACTTTTAGTGATTTGGGGGAATAGAAAAATGACAGCGCGAATAAGTGGAGTGTACAATATGCACTGTTTGCAATGTGTAGTGCTTTCTTTACACTTTTAGCTTTGAAAGAAGAAAGAGATTTTTCTTCAGTAGAAGGAGGGTTACTTATAAGAGTATTTAGTTTGAAATCTGGGCAAATTCTAGTCAAAAAAAGAAACATCTCACAACTGTACAATATAAAATATTAATTAACAATACAATAAAGTTTATCTTCACTGTGGATGATTTTACAACTATAACAGAAAGATCTGTGTTATCTTTAAATATATAACAAATAGAAAGATGTGAATATGTGTTTATGTATTTATATATATAAAGAAATGCAAATATTGTCAATTAATGATACTTTGAAAAAAATCTATGTACATATTCATGTAACTGAAAATATTAAGGAGCAATACATAAGTTTGGATAGAAATGGTGAGTAATGTCAAGTATTTTTTTAAAAATTGAATTTATTGGTACTTATTAAGATTCATACATAAAAATCCCAAATCAGTGGTGTGTGTCTCAATGTATGTATGAATTCTCACAGTGGAGACACTTGTTTTCTTATTTATTTATTGAACATCTTGACCACAGTTTTCCCTTCCTCCTGTTCTCCTGCTCCCTCCTCTAAACTATCCCCCGCACACAGTTACTCCTCCTCAATTTTTCTTCAGAAAAGAGCAGGCCTCCCTGTATGTTAACCAGCCATGGCACATCAAGTTGCAATAAGACTAGACAATCCTTTACTATTAAGGCTAGAAAAGGTAACTCAGTGGGACGAAATGGTCCAAAAGGCAGGCAATATAGTCTAAGACAGCTCCTGCTCCTCTTGTTACATATCAACAAGAAGATCAAGCTACACAACTGTAGCATATATGCAATGGGTCTAGGTCAGACCTATGCAGGCTCCCTGGTTTGTTGTTTAGTTGCTATTTGCTACTATGTGGCCAGGTTAGTTGATTCTGTGTGTTTTCTTGTGGTGTTCTTGATACCTCTGGCTCAATTCTTCATTCTGTTCTTACAAAGGATCCCACAAGATTCATCTAAAGTTTGGCTGTGGGTCTTTGCATTGTTTCCATTAGTTGCTCAAAAAAGCTTCTGTCATTACAATTGGACTAGGCACTGATGTATGTATATAACAGAATATCATTAGGTCATTAGGAATCATTTCATTGACTATTTTTTTTTCTTTCTGTTAGTCATGTTTGCTTCTATCCTAAGCCTCTGGGCAATTCATCCTCTGGGTCATAATCCTCCAGGCACTGTCAGGCGTTTTATACCTCTCATGGCATGTGTCTTAAGCTTGAACAGCCATTGGTTTTCCACTCTCGTAATTTCTATACCATTTTTACCCCAGCACAGGTTTGTAAGTCAAAGGTTTTGTGACTGGACTGGGGTCCCAAACACCCACAGGAAGTCTGCCCATGTTACAGATAATGGCCAGTTCAAGCTATATATTCTCCATTACTAGGAGTCTTAGCTAGGAATACCCTCATAGATTCCTGGGAGTTTCCATTGCTCTAGGTTTCTACATCAACCCAGAGATGGCTCCAATTCCACTTGTCTCTCCTAGTACTGTCTCTTTCTGTCCTCTCCCCATCTGATCCTTCTTGTTTCCATTCCTGTTGCTATCCCAATCCCTCATTCCCCCAGACAATCCCCCAACCCTTTGTCCCTCCTGCCCACCCAGATGTCTATTCTATCCTGTCTACCCAGATGTCTATTTTATATTCCTTTAACAATGCAGACACCTTTTAGTACCACTCAAATCAAATAATAGACCATTGATGTAATAGAAAATGCATTCATGAGCTGGAGGCCAGCCTACTTTGAACACTGTGCTTCTAAGTAAGAAGCATGGCATACCATGTTCTTGATTAGTCCCAGAAGTCAGAACACTGATTTCTGAAGTAGTATGAGTATGCAGTAGAGGGCCTGATGTGCTTTGTATGCACTCTTCATGTTTCCTTTAATGTGTTTATTCTACATAGAGAGTCTAGTGATAAGACTACTCACTGGCCAATATGAGGTAATATACTAATCAATTACAAGCCATAGGCTTCTATTATATGGGTACTTGTTTCCATCCAATAAAGCAGAGACTGTTCCCTAAAGCTTCTCTAGAGCGGTTCTTCTCTCTGCCCTTTACTGAACCACTGGCATTGCAAAGGTCAACAAGGCAAAACGAACAGAGACCATCAAATGGGCCTTAAGCAAGAAAGAAAAGGCAACTGAATAACAGAGCTCATTAACAATATAAAGGAATATGAGCTCAATTTAATCTTTGGAAATTAGTGAGTCATTGGTGTAAGAAAAAAAAATAAAAAGCTCAAATTTGACTTTTAGTAAGATAACTTTGAAGTGATTATATGTGGTATACAAATGAAGCATAATTACAGGTCCTGAGAGCAATTTCATTACTGTGTGAGAGACACTATGAAGACATCCTAAACTACCAAACTCTAAGAGAACTTTGTAGATACTTATTTATGAGAAGTTTCTTATGAACATATACAAAAGTTTGATTGAAAGGAGTACACATTTGCAGTTAGGCAGGTAACCTTTTATAAGTTATTGTAAATTTGAGAGGAACTTCAGAATTTGGGACATAAATAAGTTTTAGGAAAATAAATTTAAAAGGAGGTATTAATATAATTAAAAACTTATAGAAAGAAAAATTCTGGTGCGCTGGAGAGATGACTCCGCTCTTCCAGAGGTCCTGAGTTCAAGTCCAAGAAACGGCATGGTGGCTCACAACCCTCTCATGAGTTCTAATGCTCTCTTCTGGCATGTGGGTGTACATGCAGAGAAAACACTCATATACACAAAATTAATACATACATTTTTTAAAAAATGAAAAAAATTACTTAAATTGTAGGAAGATTGCAAGGATATGGCAGGAGTTAGGGAGAGAGAAGCAAGTAAACAAAATATTTTAGATGTAAAAAATAAATAATGAAAAATTAAATCTACTTACAGGGGCTAAGTTGCTCAGGTATTAAAAGCACGTTGTGCTCAGATTTGACTCAAGTTCAATCCTAGCATCTACCTGTCAGCTCACAGTTGTGCACAGCACCAGTTTCAGGGCAACTGCTGCTCCTTTCCGGTCTCCTTTGGCATCAGACAAGTATGTGGGTGCATGTGTAGACAGACAAAGATTCATACACCTGAAGCAAAAAGAAAATAATATTTTCTAAGCTACTTAACAGAAGGACATAAACAATACAGCTAGAGTAAATAACTCTAGGACATACAGAAAAGAGAGCATAAAAGAATCTTTTGCAATTGCTAACATTTAATAAACAGAAAACAGTGAGGCATATAATGTAAGAATGGAGTTGAAGGAGTGATTAATTTAACATGCAAAATATGGGTTTTCTTTGCTTCCTATTCTATTTTTAAAATGAACAATGGTAAAGTGAAAAGTAATGTGGTTGGTGGTCGTAAGAAACTTTCTTAGCCACATAGCATACAGGAAATTTATGTGACTAAAGTATTTCTCTCCACCATCAGGAGAGGAGAGTCAGAAGTGCAGATATATTTTCAGAATTGGGAAGGAATAGGTACTAACTATAACCAATGCCCCATGGTTGAGTTTACTGTGAATATCAACATTTGAAATTCAGAGACAGCAATAATGATGAATATGTTTACAGAAGGAAAAATTCAGTTTCTATTCTAAACAAAATCATTTAATTCATTTCACATAGTGATGCTCTCAGTTACCATATCTTTTAGCATTTGTAGAACTTTCTCAGGTCTTAACAAGTATCTGCTTACTTAATCATAGCTAACAATAGCTGTAGAACTGTTGAACATTTGCCTCCTTGTCATTTCTTCTAATTTCATCAACATTCTTTAAATTCCTGTAATCAGCAAAAGATGATGAAGCCTGAGATGTGTTCAAGTGCTTCCCTTCATACTTAAGCTGCTAATGGTATGCAAGTGCAATACCCTCATTCATATTAAGGGCTTCATCAATAGTGAAAATGGAATTTTTCAAGATTGAAAGGACATTGGCTTAATAGAAAGTAGGGTCCACATAACTGGGAAAATCATATTTTAAATGACATTATTACTGTTTCCTGTCCATAGTGAATTTTATCCTATTAAAACTAAAAGTAATAAAAATCACTAGTAATTTCAATGAATCAATGTTAAAGCCAGTATGGCTTGTTTTATGTAGCCTTACTTTTCAGAGGTTCTTAAAAACGATGTAATTGCCATACTGAAATTCATTTTATTTCTCCCTGAGAAAAGATAAGAACTAGAAATGATAAGTAGGATACTTATGGCCAATTACAAAGCATTCACTCAGAATAAAATATTTGGTTCTTTTTCGAATAGTAAGCTCCTTGAGCATTGCTAGATGACTCAAAAACGGATGCCACTGGAGTGCCATTGCTTGTAATAAAGGTTTCACAGATCGTACACCCAATATCAGAAATGTAGTGTTCAAGAGAAGTTTACATTTTAACATTCTATTTTGAGTAAAAGTAAAACAAGTGTTCAAGGCCGAGGTTGTGTGCCTAACAATATTTGAGAGTTGTGGGTAGTAAAAATGGAAGAGCAAGCACACTGACCTCAGCCCATTCCCCATTACAGAACTGACTGACACACAGTAAGAAGAGGCATATCTGTCAGAATGATGTCTGAACACAGAACCTGGAGCAATTTATTTTCTCTAGTACAAAATGGCAAAATATGTGAGATCTATATTTCTGAAACTGGTAATTCAAAGCTCATGATCAAATCAGATACCTTTTTATTTTGGACTCTTAAGAGTTAAATTTATTTATTGTCTATTGCCAGAGGTAGAAAATTTGAATTAATTTCATTACACTCATCTCTCTTGGCCTATTTTATTATATAATAGATAGCAATGTTGTCAATTTAAAATTAGACAAAGTATATACAGAATAACCAACTCATTATAGCCAAGTCATTAATTCTACATATAATTACATTTTTACTTCATAGAAATCAGCATCTCATGATTAATTGTAATTTTTAATGTCTATGTTTTCCAAAGCAGCTCTGTTAATATACTATTTTCATTTTGTCAAAACTATTAATAGCCAAGACTAGCCTTGCTATATGATTTAATTTACATATATTATATACACATCACACTTTATTCAAATTTTAGAAATACGAAAATAAATTAGAATTGACCTTTTAGAAATGTCAGCTGCACTGATATAATTTTAAACAACCAATTTAAAAGCTCCCACTAGAATTCTTATGATAACATCATACAAAATCAGATAGGTAACTTCATCCCAGAGATTTTTAAAAATCAGAAATAATCAAATAATAACTTGACCTGTCTGTCTGTATATCTGGAATGAAAGTGAGTCCAGCAATTAAAATAGACTTATAATACTCCAATACATATACCTGACACTTTAGAGTTGAGAAATGAACTAAAAATTTTTTGAAGAATTAATAGATATCTTATAAACATCAAACCCCACAGTACTGAGTTTAGATATATTCAAACATATACATATATTCACAGTACTAAATTGGTTATACAGTCTGAGCAGTGCAAAATAAAATGCTCTGCTGTAGGCAGGTATTCATACAAACTACACATGCCCTAAGAAAAAAGAGAATACCTCTAAAGGAGCCACTGAAGTGAGCAGGGGACACTGGGGACAGGGCAAATACAACATACCTGTCATTTGCAGTTCATACAGCTAGTTTCTAAAACTGTGTCTCTAGCAATACCCCTGATAGCATTTCAGGACATAGACTAGGCAATTAACCAAACTCAGACCTCTACAAAGAACTACAGAATGCTGTGAAAGGAATAGGAGGAAAAACAGTTGAGCTTTCCTTCCCTGAAGTTTATTGTCTGTAAAGAAAACTGAAGTTTGGAAGTAAAATAGTTATTACTCTAGTGCTTAATTATACTTCATATATAATCAAAATGTACATTATGTCTAGCAAATGGGTAGGAGGGAGTGCACTGTCAACTATAAAGACAAAAATAAGACATGAAAAGATGTATAATAATTTTAAATAATTCAGATAATTTAAGCCAGGACTAAAAAAAAAAAAAGTGTCACTCAACAATGGAATGAGAGCAATTAAGGATGACAACTTTAAAACAGCCATGTGTATTACATTTTGTTTTATGATTTAAAATAAGTTAAATATTTTATTCAAAATAAATATAAGTTGAATATAAGTAATTTGCCTGATGATTTAATATAAATCAAATGTTTATGTAATATAAATAAATTAGATATAATCATTTATATTAAACCATATAACAAAGATAGTGTTGACTATTAATTGTTTTGACAAAATAAAAATAGTATATTCAAGTTCCCTTAAAATTTATAAGTACTAAAATGTACATACATTTGATTTGGGTCAAATTAGAACTACATTTATTTATGTCTATAATGAGAAGATTAAAAACTATTTGTAGTTTAAAAAAATGCAAAGCCTGCATAAAAAATAAAAAGGATGAGTTATTCTCCCATAATTAATTGAATAATAAAGATGACAAGGAACCAATCACTGGGCGAGGAGGTCCACACTTGGATCTTCCAGGTCCAAGTGAGGAAGAGGGAAGGCAGGAGGAAGGCAGTTCCTTTTGGATGGTGAGAGGCGCAAAGCAGACAAGATGTAGGCCCAGCAATTATGTTATCTGTTGATTCTAAACTAATATTGTCTGGTGTTTTTCTTCCACAGCGACTCACCTGGGCCCAACGGAAAGAACATAGATGCGGTGCGATTTGGCTACGCTTTGGTCCAGGAGGATTGGACAAGGTCTGCTCTCCAGGGGAAAGGCAGTGAGCAGAGCGCCGGCTGGGGAAAGCATACCCACAGCTGCCCACGGGGACCAAGAGGGCTATCTCGGAGCTCTGGAGAGGCCTTCGCTAGGGGAAACATGCAGTCACCAGCTATGTGTCAGGGTGGGAACATACCAAGACCGCCAGCTGGTGCCAAGCCGGCGATAGTGTGGACTGTTTTTTAATAATTATATGCAACAAGTAAGAAAAACATATCAATAAAGAAATACATGAATGGAAAACAATAAATAAAAATACATAGAAATGATTTTAAAGATGTATTTGTATCATTTTTAATATGCATATGTGTGACTATGTGCACGTGAGTACAGGTACCTGTGGAATTCTATGTAGAATATATATATTACATATATTATATCTATCTATCTATATATCTATCTATGCAGAAAAAGACTAAAGAAAGATTTTAGAATGGGTTACAGGTTGTGGTCCAGCTAGTCCAACAATACCTGTTTACAAATGGAAGGTCCAAGAACCAACCCAGTAGTTGCACAGTCCAACAGGCTAAATATCTCAGCCAGAATTCACAATATCCTAGTGAAATGGGCTGTTGTAGATAGCCCTGATACTGCCTGTATTTTGATGCTAATTCCACTCTCCTGGGAGGGGCTGTGGACAAGGAGTAATTCACATACTCAGGCGACTTCTTGTGAACCAATCCCCTAATGAATAAAGGAGCTAATCACTGGGTGAATAGGAGGGACTTCTGAGTTAATAGGGGAAGAGCCTGGACCAATACAACCACTGAGCCATTACTCTAATCCCCAACCTTCTTTATTTTATATCTACAATATTGATGAATAGAAATGTGAAAATCTAAGTTATCAAGTTATCAAGATGATAAGCAATACCATTAATACCAAAGGAAATGATATGGTTGTAGATAAAGAGTTGAACGTGACAAAGAGTGAAAAGAAAAGAGAGGAGGAGGAGAATAAAATGTTCAAAGGTAAAGAAAAATTTCTATCAGTATCTTTTATGTTAATAGACTTATGTTGTCAGATAGTTTGATAAAATTGTTATAGCCCATATCTGAGGAAATGAAAAATCTTAACTGCTCATATTGTATTGAAACTAAATTTTTGTCTGTATTTCTTCTTCATGAAGAAAATCCAGAGTCAGATGATTATTTAATACTTAACACGATGGATAAATGGGTAAAAATAAATTGGGGGTGGGAGTTATATTGGATCATAGGACATAATTTCTATGAAGGGAGAATTGGAAAAGCAGTTGGGAGAAACTTAACTGGGGCAGAGGAGAAACCAAATTACCAAAGAAGAAAGAAGGAGAGGAGATAAATAAAACTAAGGATGCCTTAAAAATCAAATGGAGTTACATTAAGCCTTCTCAGAAGTCCATAATATACACATACACACCACACCACACACACACACACACACAAACACACAAACACACACACAAACACACACACCACAAACACACATACATATATATATTAACTGAAATTATTCATTGAAGTAACAGTGCTTCCCCTGAAAAACAGAATATCTAATAAAAACTCAGTGCCCGGCATGAGCAACCTACTTTTAAATTGTTCGGGGAGGTCAAGAAAACCTTAAAACCAGATAGACTATTGCCATTCTGTTGTTCCTATCTTGAAAAGAAGAAGATGAAAAAAGAAGAAGAGGAAGAGGAGGAAGAGGAGAAGGAGAAGGAAGAGGAGGAAGAGGAGGAGGAGGAGGAAGAAGAAACTATTGTGGAGTGCACACAAACTTTGGCTTCAGTATTTTGAGTAATCTGGATCTAACCTGGAAGCTTCCTCACTAGAGACGAACTCTCATAGCTTAAAGGAGCCCTGCAAGCTTCCAACGGAGAGAAGAAATCAGTAGTTCTATCCAGCAATAATGTTAGTTAATGACAACTATGACCAGGATTATAAGATATTTCAATTGGTGCTATAGTGGTATGTTTATCCTGGGAGTTACCTACAACTAATCATTTGCAAATCCAGGTCATATGCTCATGAATCCATGCTTGGCAGTGTATATCCTGTCAACTAACATGACCAATGAGATAATGCAACCTAGAGTAGAACCTATTACTGCTTCTTTCCAAACCAGTATTAGTTCCAACTGCACTCTAAATACTTACACTTATATGTATAGAAAAGTGCAAGTCTCAAAGAAACTTCTTTTTTGTACCAGAAGGAGATCATTATAG
Organism: Grammomys surdaster; assembly: GCF_004785775.1. NCBI lineage: Eukaryota > Metazoa > Chordata > Mammalia > Rodentia > Muridae > Grammomys > Grammomys surdaster. Next base: position 3,905,519 of record NW_021604705.1, read on the forward strand.
AAAGCAGTACTGCTCATATGCAGAGAACAACTGACTCTTAGTGTCTACAGTTAATACATTTACAGTACAACTTGTACACCTGAGGCTCAGGAAGCATTGAGAATGTGGAGTTATAAAGATTCTAAAAGCCACAAGATCAGAAAATTTGCTGTGAGATAGCATATTTTAAAAATATTTAATAAGATATTAAACAAGGATGTGAATTGGGCTATGGCTAGGGAAGGGAGGTTTTGGAAGGAATTGGGGGAGGTGGTATGAAAGTATGAGATAGATACATTGTATAAAGTTCTCTAAAAATTAATAAAAACATATTATTTAAAATTATTTCTACATAATATATTTGAATATAAATATAAGATATTTAATATGTGTACTGGATTCCTTTACTAATATCCTAAGTAACTACCTATCAGAAAAATGCTCTACAGGGAAGTATTCATTGAGGGTTTTAGTGTAAAATTCTTCAAAAATGCATAACAATTAAGTTAACATATGTGTATGATAAAATAGCACCTTCCACATAGATGTAGGTCAGGTGTTAACTGTTGTCCTAGTTTGTTCTGCACCTACATAAGCATGATGAATGATTCCTCAGGGCCAGGTGGCAAAGAAAGTCATTGTTTTAGTAGCTCAACAGACCAAAACAATGCAGTCATACCAGGGAAAAATCTAACTGCTGTCTTGGAAAAGCCTCAATTAGGGTAAAACAATGAGAGATGAGAAAATAGCAAAACAAAAGAGTATTAATAGATAGTGTAGTTTTCTATTTTGTGTTGAGAAAATATTGATCTGGTATAGGTATATATCATGTGACAGAAGAGATTGAACATGTCCTGAGAGTTCAGAATTGGAAAAATTAGGAAATTAAAAGATCTTGAGATGGGGCTGTAATTAATGGGCCTCATTTAAGTGGCTCAGCACCGAAACGTTTTTGCATCCCATATTAACTCTTCTAGGACAGCATCTACTGAAGAAGGTTCTAAAATACTTAGATGGACAATGTGCACTTTAAGTAAATAATGACTTTAAGTTACATTGTGTACTTTAAATAAAATACAGGAAAAAATAATGATCCCTGTCTATTAAAATGAGTATCAATTTTAAAAAATGAGTGAACATGATGAGTTGAGAAATGAACATCAGAGAAATTCTGCTTTCACAAACTGTCATTGAATGAAACATAGAAAATCAACAACAATCAAAATTAAGATTGGGAACAAAATATATAATATAACTCTGTCATGAAAGCTAGAATAGCTTCTGTCTCTTTTGAGTGTTTCTTCCTCAAACATTAAAGACAGAGCTGAGTTCTTTCTATGCCTTCATAAATAGAAGTCTTAAAACCATCTGATATCAAGTTCACTGGATATCCTCAACCCACCAGAGGAAAAACATTCATTGGAACAGACACTGATTATATATGAGAACATTTGTTCTCCCTGTTTACAGACCAGAGAATAATCACTAGTGAGTGATTTTGAGATTAATGAAGCAAACACCTGATTTGCAGGTGTGAGATTAAATGCATTACATCTTACATAAAGAATGTGTTTTAGTACCAATAGTTCTATCACCCTGTACCTTGCTTTTAAATATCAAGCCTCATGAATCACTGGGATTACTCATTAGTTGTTCAGGTGCGATATGTATCTAAAATTGACAGTTTTGAGATCCTATCCTTCAAAGTGATAAAACAGTAATCAGTGAAATTTACTGAATCCCAAAGAGCTAGAAAACGATCCTGGGAGTTGAAGTGCAAAAATAAGATCAGCTCTTTTATCATCAGTCCAGTGACAAAGATTTTGTTTCTCTTGTTCTTATAAATTTAGAATATTTTGCTTAGAGATTCTGTTTTCTGGATTATAGTACTACAAACAAAGATCATGATCCTTTTATTCTTAAATATATAAATTAATCCTGCTCAATCTATATATGTTATTTGTGATATATATATATATGTATATATATATATACATATATATATATATGTGTGTGTGTGTGTGTGTGTGTTTGTGTGTGTGTGTGCATGTGTGTGTATGTACTACAGGACTGACCATATTGTATTGGCTAATTATACTTTAATTATACATGGGATGGGGGCTAATTATACTTTTTATAAATTTCAAAATATAAACTAATAATAATAAATGGTCAATGAAAGGTTCTACTTTAAATTTATCACGCCAATGAGTAATCAGGAAAGGGTAATCTAATGAACATAATCATCTAGACTTGATGCTATATGAGAAGCAGAGTAAATATGAAACTTATAAAATTCCCTCAAGTCACTTCTAGCTGACTTTTCTGGCTTCTACCAATTACAATAAATATCCAAAGTGTAATAGCTCGATAAAGGACAGAGTCAGAAAGATAAAAATGGTCTTACAGATACTAGACCATCAACCAAGGAGTGCACCTAAAGGGATCTTTGGCTCGAGATATATATGTAGCAGAGAATGGTCTTGCCCAACAGCAACTCGAAGGGAGGCCCTTGGTCTCTGGGAGGTTTGATGCCTCAGAGTAGGGGTATGCTGGATCGGTGGGGCAGGAGAGTGTGAGTGGGTGAGGGAGCACTCTCATACAGGCAAAATGGAGTGGGGAGGGCAAATGTGGGATGGGAGGAGTGGCGGACGGGTAACTGGGAAGTGGTATATCATGGGATGGGGGCTTGGTGGAGAGGGTAGCCAGAAAGTGGGATATCATTGGAGATGTAAATGAATGGAATGATTAATAACAATTAAAACAAAGAAAAGAAATTAAAAGAAGGAAAAAAGTCTTGCAACTGCACAGAAATGAAACGTTTTCATATCTAGCCAGATAGGTAGGAATGGAGATGGTAGTAGGAAATGTTTGGAATTTGCGGCAAAAGGTGTCACCCACACTCTCAAAAATCATTTTTAAGGAAAGGCTATGTTTTATTCCTTGTAATATGTTTGATCATAGAGCAATTAGGGATCAGGACTTTCTACTCATAGATGGAATTTATTATGGACCATATATTTTCATCATGGCAAAGAACACATGCTCTTTATCCTACCACTTCCTCCATCTCATCCCTATTGCAACCTCCAATCTGGTAGTCATTCACATAGCCTCAGGAGTGCTTCTGCTCTCTTCCTATTGTAATGACTTCTGTTTGTATACATCAGAAGCATGCAAGCCTTGGCACAAATTAATAACTAAATAACTAAGTATGCCTCCCCAGATGCTCTGCTGATCCTCCCCAGATCCTCCCCCTTTCTCCCTCCCTATATAACTCGGGACTGCCCTGAGTTTTACAGGGCATACATCCAAATCCATCCACCATCAGCCAAGACAATAAACCCTTTTGGAACCAAGGACGTCCTCGTGTCATTGGGGCATGCCGCTGCCAAAGCCTCCAGGCCGCTGGAACCATAAACGTTCCTCCTGCATGTGAGACCCGCCACAGCGTGGAAGCCTCCCCGTACCCCCACCGCTGCGGCCCTGTAATTTTTCCCCACATATGAGGAAACAAATATGTTAGTAATGGCTTAAAAGACACAATAAATATAAAAAATATCAGAGCAAGATAAACAATGCATCAACACCACATAAAACAAATTCTGTAACTTGCGAAGACAGATCAAATAGAGCTAAAAATAGAAATATACATTACATAATAAGACATTACTTTAAAAAAATTGTATGGATGTTTTGTCTCCATGTATATCTGTGTTACTTGTGCATATCTAGTGCATGCCAACAGCCTGAAGAGGGCGTAGGATCTCTGGGAATAGAATTATAGATATCTTGAGCCACCAAGTGGGTGGTGGGAATTAAACCTGTGTCCTTTTGAACAGAAGCCGATGCCCTTTATGAATGAGCCAACTTTTCAGACACTACTGAAATATTTGTCAATCCTAATAATTTTCTAATATAAATTCATCAGTGCTTTAAAAATGTTCTTATACTCTATTATTAAGAAGTAAAACAAGTAAAGTTGCACATTTTTCCATTATACGAATACAGTGATAAGATTTATAACTAAAAAATGCAGCCATAGGGTTTGAGGACCCTATGAGAAACTGGCTCAGACATTCAATTAAACGGCACTCATAGAGACTCACAGAGACTGAATTGATAATCCAACAGTGATCATTGAACTGAGCTAGGTCTTCTGCAAATATATTTTGTAGCTTTGTGTTCTTGTCGGAGTCCTAAAAAGGAGAGTAGGTAGTGAGATAGGTCTCTGTATGCTCTTGGGACCCTTTTCCTTCTACTGGATTTGTTGCCTTGTCCACTTTCATATGAGGATTTGTGCCTAGTTTTGTAACATGTTATATTATTTCATTTGATATTCCTGGAAGGACTGGCCTTTTCTATTGGGAAGCAAAGAAGTGACTATGGGGAGAGGGGAGGTATGTGTTGGGGATAATGGGAGGAATAAAGGGAGGGGAAACTGAGGTCAGAATGTATGTGAGAAGAATAGATGATAAATGATAGATGGATGATTGATTGATAGATAGATAGATGATAGATAGATAGATAGATAGATGATAGATAAAAATGCATTTGAGTTTTGTTTTTCTCTACTGATTGAGCCAATGCTGAAACTCAGAGAATAACATGAATTCCTTACAATTTTTTATTTACTATGAAAAATATGAATGATTTTCCTATCTAGAGAAAAAGAAGGGACATTTACTGCCAATTCTACCTATCGTTTTAAATTACTCGAAAAGACACTTTTTGAATCTCAGTGTTTCGAAAAGAATACTGCAATTGCTTTTTTTTAATTTTCCATCTGACTCCGTTACAATTTTCTTTTACTATTAACATGTGACTTATTTTGTGTTTTTCTGACAAAAAAAAATATCTTTTGTAGATTCTGAGTTAAAGTGAGTCCATCATATAAAAGACAGACTAACCAAAAAAGAAACTATTTACATGCAAATTTTGTGGGAAACTATAGAGTAGGAATAGCTTTCAAACAGCTAGTTTTGAATTTACTTTACACAGCTCTTTTAATAAAACATGAAAAAATTAAGGAAATATCAAGTTCAAGAGAAAGGGCTTGAGTGTCTCTGGGTGGCAACTTTGTAGTAAAAGTCTTATTGCTGCAAACTTCTCTGATGTGATCTCCAGTCCAATAATGGTGCAAAGTATTCTATGGTCATTGGCCCTCTGTGCTTCATGGTACATGAGAGAGTACAATAATAATATCTGTAACTTAAGTTATAGGTACTGAAAGAATATGATAATATCATATAAAGATCCACAAGTCAATATACTATAAAAGAAGATAGAAATCAACCTATATATTGACAAGTAAATTATTTTAAATGATAGGTCCCAGAACATACCTTACAAAAAGACAGTCTCTTGATTAATGATGCTGAGATAGCCCAACTATCTCACCATTTATACAGAAATCACCTCCAAATTGACTGACAACCAAGAGTATTCATAAAAATAGAGGAAAAATACTTCACGATCTTGGACTCAGTGATGCTTTTTCATAATAGAATCATAAAAGAGAAATGGAAAGTAAAAGCAACTGCATCAAACCAAAATGCTTAGCCATAGTACAGCATAGAACAAAGTGAAGAAATGAAATGACCTACAGAAATGGGAAATAGAATTCAATCTATATATTTGGCTAGTGATTAATGTGGTAATATATAACAAAATCAAATAATTCAGTGTCAAGAAAGCAAGCATTCAATTTAAAAATGGATGAAAGGGTTTAATAGTCATTTCTTCATAATTATTTCTTAAAAGATAACATACAAATGGAACAGTTTTATGAAATAATGTTCAGTATCAAAAAACATCAAAGAAATACAAGTCAAACAATGAGATATCTCTATTCTGTCTCTCTATCCCTGTCTCTGTCAGTCAGCCTTTATCAGTCAGTCAGTATCTTTCTCTGTTTCTCTCTCTCTCTCTCTCTCTCTCTCTCTCTCTCTCTCTCTCTCTCTCTTTTCTTCTAACACACACACATGCTAGAATATCTCATATTTAGACACTTGAAGAGGATATGTAGGTCACATACCATGTAAATAAATTTAGATTACTATAATCTTTATAAAAATAATAGTTCCTCAAAAATGTGAAAATTCACCAATTCTATTTTATATATATATATATATATATATATATATATATATATGTGTGTGTGTGTGTGTGTGTGTGTGTGTGTGTGTATAAAATTTAATCAGTCATTTAACATTTACATGCACTTTCATTGTCATGTCAGCTTGACTTGCAATAGACAATAGAGTCAATATGCATGTCTGTGAACATAAAAATAGAGAGAGGAAATTAGAAATATGTATACAATGAAATGATGCTCACACTTAAGAAATAAGGACATTATCATCAATTGCCATATGATTGCAACTCTAGAGGAGATGTAATTTTTACATGTTTAGAACTTACCAAAGTTTCAATACTTTCCGTGTATTGGTAACATGGAAGTTATAGCCTGGTGTAGGTGGCTGGAAGTTATAAATGATGGACTTAGAAGATATGACACTACCACTAATTACAACTATAAACTTCTTCAGGTAATCAAAATGTTGTGATAGTTTCACAAATGTGAGACTGTAAGAGCCATGGATTGGTAAAGTACTTGGAAAATTGTGTGGCATATGAATCATGATTCAGTGCCCAAATGGGGATCCATCCCATATACAGACACTAAATCCAGACACTATTGCGGATGCCAAGAAGTGTTTGCTGATAGAAGCCTGATATAGCTGTCTCCTGAAAGGCTCTGCAAGAGCCTGACAAATACAGAGGTGGACGCTTGCAGCCAAACATTGAACTGAGCATAGGGTCCCCAATGGAGGAGTTAGAGAAAGGACTGAAGGGGCTGAAAGGGTTTGCAACCCATAGGAAAAACAATAATATCTATCAGCCAACCCGCAAAGCTCCCAGGGATTAAACCACCAGATTACACATGTTGGGACCTTGGGCTCCAGATGCATATGTAGCAGAGGATGGCCTTGTGGAACATCAATGGGAGGAGAGGCTCTTGGTCCTGGGAAGGCTCGATGTCGATGGATGTCTCAGTGTAGGGGAATGCCATGGCTGGTAGGCAGGAATGGGTAGGTGGGTGGGGAAGCAACCTCATAGAAGCAGGGCAAGGGGGTATGGGATAGGGTGTTTTCGGGGGTTGGGGGAACGAACCAGGAAAGAGGATAACATATGAAATGTAAAAAAATAAAACATTCAATAAAAAATAAAAAAAATTAAAAAAGAAGGCTAGGTGCTACTGAACACAGATCAAACTTAGTATAGAATAAATGACTAATCCTAATGCATATTTAATTTTTATTGAAAAATTAGTATGATGTCTGATGAGAAAAATAATCCCAACAGTGCTCTAACGTGTGTGTGTGTGTGTGTGTGTGTGTGTGTGTGTAACATTTAACCGATAAAGGTGCTGGAAAACTTCATGTCTATTTTTATTCTTTAAACCCTTTCTGCACACTCAGGAATTATACATGGAAAGAAGCATATTTTTAGCCGCTGATTTACCTTTAAAGAGCTGAGCCAAGATTTTTTCGCTTAAAGTTCATCTTTATTCTGGTAAGGGAAATGTTATATATAAATTTCTTTCTGATGTAATGTTGAAAATACCACATGACTACTAGTAGGAACTGATAATGTTCTGCACTTCCCACAGTCCTTTGAACTTGGAAGCTATAAACTTTATATACATCTTGATTACTTGGTGTTCCCATATTATGAGAGTAAATATGTGGGTGACTTTACACATATGTATAATATTACAATTTCTATTGATCTTTCTCTGCTGGATCCAGTTATAAATAGCTGGCCAGCTTTTCCCCTATTTCTCAGGAATGCAACTGTAAGATGTGTGTGTGCTTCCTCCTATCACCATTTTATGAGGAAGAAATAACATTTTGTTACTTGATTAGATTTCACTGGTGTATATTTTACCAAATAGGGAGAGTAGCACTGGTGAGTAAACACAGTAGCTTCATAAAGCAATGAGCAAGGAAATAAAATTCCAGTTATACATATATACATACATGCATGCATATATATACATATGCATACATACATTAAATATGTGCTATTTTCTGTAGCTGAGAAAAAACTTGACTTCATCCTAATCTTCCTTTGTTGCCCATGAAATAACTGCAATTATAGGACCTGCTACACTACACCTAGCTACGTACTATGTTTCAACTAACTTATATTGGCCTTCTTTTGACAGTGATGCCCAAGACTTTTCTTTAAAATGAAACCTTCCAAATTCCTTGACAGATTGTTTATTTTTATCTATTATATCTTGTTACTTGAAGAAATAAAAAGACCATTGGCAAAATAAAAATAATATTTATGATGGACTCAGTGCCTGATAAATGACAGTTATGAATTATAAAATTTGTTATTCCCACATAAAGAATCGTTTTTCTACATCAGACAGAATTACAATTCCAGTTCACTGCAGTCTTATTAAGGCAAACAATCATGAAAAGTGCAACGTGCCATTGTGAGTCAGAAATAAGTTCCAGTGATGTTTTATCCATCATGTTCTCCTTTGAAGCTGAATGTTCAATTTAAGTTTTTGTTATGTCAAATTATTAATCTAAGACAGTTTTACCTGTATTCCTGCATTATGTGTTTGAATATATGCATACACCGCTGTTTAGTAAATTAAAATCCACACATGCTTTTCTCTTGGTGACATATTATAAAGATGAAATATATGGTAAAAGTTAGCGCATTTTTGATATAACATTTTTTCTATACAGTGAATCATTTTATATACAAATATTTTCTTTAACAGTTGGCTATTGTAAATGGGGAAATCCTAATATGTAGAAATTTGTTTCTAAAGAAGTACTTTGCACATATTTACACTTCTGTCTATCCTTTTTGGCATGTTAAAATGTTTTTTTTTTTGTTAGAGCAGATGTGATTCTGTGTTCTGTATCTTCTTTCCCTTGCCAATATACAGTACAGTTCCTTTATTTATACTATATGAGTTAACTTCATCAAAACTATGAGTGACTATTTGGACACATAGTTCTCTGTATAATAGGATATTGTTTAGGTAGACAGTTAATAGAATGGTTTCCTAAAACTCTTATGAACTTCCTTACAGTTATTTTACCTTGCTCTCTCTTTATTCTCTATTTTTTTTCTACCAACATTTGTGATGAGATTATCTGTGCCCTGCTGCTCCCCTTTTTTATTGATCCTTCACATCCTGGTACCCAGAGCAGTTCTCATAGGATTACCATTCCAGATTTCACCATGTATTACAGAGCCATAGTAATAAAGACAGTGTGGTTTGATCTGCTTTTGTCAGACTATTAATTTCACTATCTAATGACAGTAAATTCTCTAAGACAACAAAAATTCTTTCTGTCATAGTATGCTTGAAGAAATAAGTGGTTATCTCATCTGATGATTCATGCATAAAAGTCTGCATTAAAATAAGTACCCAAAGCCTGATATAGCTGTCTCCTTATAAGTCTGCCAAAGTCTGACATATTCAGAGGTGGATGCTCACAGCTAACCATTGAACTGATCCTGGGGTTCACAATGGAAGAGTTAGAGAGAAGACTGAAGGAGCTGAAAGGGTTTGTGGCCCCATGGGGAGAGCAACTATACCAATCAACCAGAACTCCCAGGGTCTAAACCAACAGCCTGGGAGCACATAGGGAGGGACCCAGGCTCCAGCTGTATATGTAGGGGAGGGGGTCCTTGTTGAGCGTAGGTGGGAGAGGAGGTCCTTGGTCATGTGAAGGCTGGATGACCCAGTGTGGGGGAATTCGAGGGTGTGGAGGTGGGAGTGGGTGGGTGGGGGTACATCCTCATAGAAGCAGGAGGGGGGATGGAATAAGGGGTTTCTAGGTGAGGGAGAAGAATGGGGAAAAAGGATAACATCTGAAACATAAATAAAATATCCAATAAAAAATGTGATTAAAAAAAGAGAAAAAAGTACCCAAAATACACACTAGCCGAATAGCATACAGATCTGGATAACTGTTTATAGGGTTATGATGTCTCTGGCCTGAGCTATTTTCCACATTAAAAGAAAAATGCAAAACTATCCCCTCTTGGAGAAGATGAGCCAACTAGAACATGAGCAAATGTAAGAAACCTCCTTTGAGGCTGATATTTTCTCTGGTTCTGTTTCTGGCAATCAGTAAGATTCTAAATGATAAGCGTTATAATAAAAACAAATACAGAAGAGTTTGGAAAGTCCAATGGAGGTGGATGTGTGGGTTAGAAAGCTTTGGGTGTGGCATTAGGAGGAGGAAATAATGTAAATACAGTGTACTTGTGCATGAAATCATAAACAATTTAAAATGTCAAATAGCTGAATGAATAGAGAAACAATTTATGAGTTTTAAATTGTGGAACATTTTGAGTACATTGATGGAGTCCTGTGCTGTCTCCTGCATCCTGCCAGAACATGAATCATCCCTTGTCCAGAGTATCCCTGACATGAAAAATGCTTAGAAGGATATTTTTTAGCTCAATTGTCATATTTTCAAAATTCTTTAGTTTAAGTTATCTTTAATCTTATTAATAATAGCTTCTACATTCAAACTTGGAGACATGTCATAATTTGCTCAGAGAGCAAATGACTTCCTTAGAAACAAAAAGTTTGAGTTTGAAGGCTTGGTAAACATGTAAAAGCTGAGTACAGTCACATGTGTCTTTAACACTAGAGCTGAGAATGGGACTCAGGATATCAGGGGCTTGCACAGAAACCTGTATGTAGGGATGAACATAACACAATGATAGACAATGTTTCAAAACTAGAATTTGGAGAGAGACAGAAGAAGACATATGCCCCTGACCTTTGCATGCATCAGCATGAGTGCATGTAATTATCCACACATTCACAAACTTGTTATCCTGCAAACATACATCAAGGAAGAATAGAATAATAATTTAAAATTTTGTTTTCCCTTCATCAATTCAAATTTAGAATAACTGATTTTAAATTACTAGATATAAAAAAAATCAAGTTAGCTATTATTTTCAACTTTATTTAAACATGTTTACATAGCATTCATATACATTTTTGAGGCATAGTATGGATTTTCAATGCATATAACCATCATTTGAAGATAAAATCAAGGTCATAAGTATGTTCATGGCATTCTCCTGTCTTTGTGTTTTTTGCCTTCCTGTTATTTGTTGGAGACAATGTGGATAATTACAAATCATCTTCATCCCACTATACTACAGAACTATGAATATTATTACTTCTAAGTAACTGTCCTTTGCTTCTTCCATGTATCTCCAGTTCTCTTTCCTCTGAGACTAATACTAACATTCAGAACTTAGATCAGCATTCTCCAGCATCAATAAATGAAAGGCCATATGGGCTTTGTCATTATATATATGGCTTACTTTATTTAACAGAGTGTCTTCTGATCCCATCCATTTTCTACAAATGAGAGAATTTCAGTTTTATTAATGAATAATATTCCACTATATTAAAATGCCAGATTTAATGTATTCAATTACTATTCTTGGCTATATAAGTAGATTCCATATCAGCTATTGAGAGCTATGTAGCAGAATGCATGGTGGTATACACTTCTCTTTAATATGAAAATATCATTTCCTTTAGATACACGATCTGATGAATATTATAATAGACCCATTTACAGTATTTTGAGAAATATCCATGTATTTTCCATAATGGGTGTAGATATTTGTAGTTCAGCTAACAGTATGTAAATATTCTTTTTTTAAAAAGACATCTTTAGTATTTATTAGCTTTTAGCTCACCTAAAGTCATTCCTACTGTGAAGAGATGACATTTTCCTGTGAGCATCCTTGGCATTTGAATCGTATCTAATGATATACATCTCCTTTTATTAAATTCATTTCTTGTTTCAAGTTCCTTCTCTGAGAAATATTTACTCCTGCGATTTTTTGGTGTTTAATCGGGTAACCTATTTATTTGCTATTGAGCTCATTTATTTCCTTACATAGTTTGAAAACTAGATCTTTGTCAGATAAACAGCATTTTGGGGGGAGGCCTTTGTTTTTACAATTATGTAAGTGCCTTTCATTCTGATGAGACTGGAAATGGAAAGTGCTGAGGTCAGAACAGGACACCAAAGCAGCTTTAAAACAATGTCCCTGGGAGGAGGCCAGGGGAGAGTGCTTCGTTTTTTTCCTTGATATTTATCTCTTACCCTGGCCTGAAAACTGCATGAGGATCCAATGCAAATGACAGGAGACAAGTGTGTATCTCATTGATGCATGTGATTAGCTTGATAGATAATCACAGGTATTTACTTTAGTGTATGTTTCATGTGCTTTGGAAACCTTATAATAATTATTTGTCTAAACCAAAGTTTATTCTTTTCTTCCAGTAATTGCAAGGATGTAGGTGGGAGAATTAGGAGAGAGAAATGCAAAGAAGATGATATAACTATATTACAGTCTCAGAAATGAAAGAATATAATGTTATGTTCCATAAATACACTGTTATAATTTTCAATCAGGTAGAACTACCCTTTTGCGGGGGTGGGGAGAATGTACCAAAGGCCATTAGAAATCAGATATTTACATTATGATTCATAACGAAAGGAAAATTACAGTTTTTGAAGTAGCAATGAAAATAATTTTAAGATTGGTGGGAGGGGAGTCACCACAACACAAGAAACTGTATTAATTAATTAATTGTATCAGTATTAATACAAATCAAATAATCCAAAGGATTATGTCAAACACAGACAGCACAGAATTGGCCCACACAGACTTCTATCAGAAGACCTTATGTTTTTATTTCAGTTGTTTTGCTTGTGGACACAGAAATACAGATTTATGGGGCTGGAGAGATGGCTCAATGATTAAAAATGCTTATTACTCTTACAAAAAAAATAATTTTCAATCAGTATTAATTTAAAAATCAGTAATAAGTAGAATTGAAAAATAAATTTACTGTCCAGTCAGGAGAGTTGGTCAGATATGTCTAGTAAATTTTGTAGTAAGCTTTAAAAGATTCTTTCATTCCCTTATTCATTTTCTGAACTATTTATTAACAGTAATGACGGATGAAGCATTTCATGTCTTCAACGTGAACTGTGTAGTATTGTACTCATTTTGTGCCTAAGCACATATAAAAGTATGTATCCATAATGCATTACTGGAAATTTGCTCAACTCCCTTGAAATGCAGATCAGCACTATCTTACAATATGGAAATTATACATGTGCTATGACTCAGAAATCGAGCTTCTAGGAATGTGACTTAAGGTTCTCCCCAGAAATGCTTCATGAACTGTAGGAATGTTCATGCTACAGCTGTACTGTTTATGCGACCTCTGCTACTACTGTCAAGTGACAACATAGTGAATGAATCAGGAGTTAAAGAAGCACATGTATTCAATATTACAGTACATGAATTATCAATGCAATTAAAATTACTAGAAATTGAGACTGTTCAGAGACTGTAAGTTAAAATTTATTGTAAAGGTATATATGAGATCTTAATTTGCTTTATGTTTTATCTTAGTTTCCTGTAATTCAATTGTGTCCTACTGGTTTTTCTTACGTTGAATTCAGTACTATCTTATTTTTTCCTACTCTAAACTAACTTAAGCTTTCTTAGACAGGGGGAAAAAGCTGAATTTTAACCAAACCTTTCCTTTTACATTTTAAATATAAATAATGTGACTCTGTAACTCTAAATTATAATTATAGTGAACAATGTATAAGGATTTATTAATAATATAATTTCAACCTAAAATTGTGAATTGTATCTTTCAGAAAACATCTCACTGGCTTTTGGTAAATAACTGCACTTCATTTAGCCAGTAATGTTTTTTTTGTTCAACCAAATTATATTTAAATGTTTTTGGTTTTTTTTTTTTTTTTTTTTTTTTGGTTTTTCAAGACAGGGTTTCTCTGTGTAGCCTTGGTTGTCCTGGAAGTCACTCTGTAGACCAGGCTGGCCTCAAACTCAGAAATCCACCTGCCTCTGCCTCCCAAGTGCTGGGATTAAAGGCGTACACCACCACTGCTCAGCTTATATTTAATTTTTTATTAATGTTTAAAAATCAAGAAAAATGTTAAAAGTATCTTGATACAAATGTCTCTCTCTGTCTCTCTCTATCTCTCTCTCTCTCTCACACACCACACACACACATACACACACACATACACAGGCACCATGCATGGGTATCACACACACCATTGTGATATTTAAATACACACACACACACACACACACACACACACA
>NW_021604705.1:3920141-3950793 GCF_004785775.1 Grammomys surdaster
TATATATATATATATATATATATATATATATATATATATTTCTCCAGCTTAATAAGAAGTTTTAAGAATCACAAATTCCATCTTTCAAGGATGCTCAAACCCAGTCTTGCAAAGGTCTATGAAACATATTTTTAACAAAGGACTGGCTTTTCTCCAATTGTCAATGGCTTGTTCCTGCTTCCATCTGATACTTCTAGAAGGTATTACACCATCCACATTTCCACTAACTTTCAGCTAATGATAATGTGTGTACTCTCTGAGATTTAATAGATGTGTTCTTTTTCCACATTTCCTTCTGAAGCCTCAGAAACAATCAATTGTTTTATATGCTGGAAACAGAAACTAGAGACTCATATATGCCAAGTAAGCATTCTAGCACCAAACTCTATCCCTAGTCCAAGAACTACTTTTGATATCCATATTAATATCATTAAGATCTTGAATTTTCTGCAATGTATTTCAAACTCTTGGATATAGACAGAATATATGCCTCTCAAAGGATTACATATTTGGTGTCTTATTTATTTATTTATTTATTTATTTATTTATTTATTTATTTAGTGCAAACCGATTTCTTATTTCAGCTGTTCAGGGATGACACTGGCCATAATAAATCATCAGTTAAGAAAATACTCAATGACCTTTTACCTACTAGACTATCTGATGGAGATATTTTCTCAACGGAACTTTCCCTTTTCACACTGACTCCTGTTAAACTATATTTGATTAAAAAGAAAGAAAGAAAGAAAGAAAGAAAGAAAGAAAGAAAGAAAGAAAGAAGGAAAGAAAGAACAAGAGAAAGAAAGAAGGACAGAATGAAGGACAGAAAGAAAGAGAAAGGGAAGGAAAGAAAGAAAGAAAGAAAGAAAGAAAGAAAGAAAGAAAGAAAGAAAGAGGGAGGGAGGGAGGGAGGGAGGGAGGAAGGAAGGAAGGAAGGAAGGAAGGAAGGAAGGAAGGAAGGAAGGAAGGAAAGAAGGAAGGAAGGAAGAAAGATTTTTTATCAAAGAACCAGTTCCTGGTTTTATTGCTTCTTTGTATAGTTCTTTTTGTTTCTATGTTGTTGATTTCAGTCCTGAGTTTGATTATTTTCTCCCATCTACTCCTCTTGGGTGTATTTGTTTCTTTCTGTTCTAGAGCTTTCAGGTGTGCTGTTAAGCTGCTAGTGTATGCTCTCTCCAGTTTCTTTTTGAAGGCTCTCAGAGCTGAGTTTCCCCTTGCTACTGCTTTCATTGTGTCTCATAACATTGGGTAGGTTGTGCCTTCATTTTCATTAACTTCCAAAATGTCTTTAATTTCTTTCATTATTTCATCCATGACCAAGTTATCATTGAGTAGGGCATTGCTCAGCTTCCATGTGTATGTGGACTTTCTGTTGTTTTTGTTGTTATTGAAGACGAGTCTTAGTCCATGGATAGCTGATAGAATCCATGGGATTATTTCAATCTATTTGTATTAGTTGAGGATGATTTTGTGACTGATTATATGGTCAATTTTGGAGAAAGTACCATGAAGTGCTGAGAAGAAGGTATATTATTTTGTTTTAGAATGAAATGTTCTATAGATTTCTGTTAAAACCATTTGGTCCATCACTTTTGTTAGTTTTACTGTGTCTCTGTTTAGATTCTGTTTCTATGATCTGTCCATTGCTGAGAGTGGTGTGTTGAAGTCTCCCACTATTATTGTGTGAGGTCCAATGTGTGCTTTGAGCTTTAGTAAAGTTTCTTTTATGAATGTGAGTGTCCTTTCATTTGGAGCATAGATGCACAGAATTGAGAATTCTTTTTGTTAGATTTTTACATTGATGAGTATGAAGTGTCCTTCCTTATCCTTTTTTGACAACTTTTGGTTGACAGTAGATTTTATTCGATTTTAGAATGGCTACTCTAACTTGATTTTTGGGACCCTTTTCTTGGAAAATTGTTTTCCAGCCTTTACTCTGAGGTAGTATCTGTCTTTGACAGAGTGTGTTTCCTGTATGCAGCAAAATGCTGGGTCTTTTTTATATTTCCAGTCTGTTAGACTACTATGTATTTTTATTGGAGAATTGAGTCCATTGATGTTAAGAGGCATTAAGGAATAGTGATTGTTGCTTCCTCTTGTTTTTGTTGTTAGAGGTGGAATTGTTTGTGTGACTATCTTCTTTTGGGAATGTTGAAAGTAGATTACTTTCTTGCTTTTTCTTATGTTTTCCTTCTTGTGTTGCAGTTTCCTGTCTACTATCCTTTGTAGGGCTGGATTTGTGGAAAGATATTGGGTAAATTTGATTTTGTTTTGAAATATCTTGGTTTTTCCTTCTACTTGTAATTTAGAGTTTTGCTGGGTATAGTAGCCTGGGCTGGCATTTGTGTTCTCTTAGGGTCTGTATGACATCTGCCCAGGATCTTGTAGCTTTCATAGTCTCTGGTAATAAGTCTGGTGTAATTCTATTAGGTCTGCATTTATATGTTACTTGACCTTTTCCCCTTACTGCTTTTAATATTCTTTCTTTGTTTTGTGCACTTGGTGTTTTGACTACTACATGATAGGAAGAATTTCTTTTCTGGTCCATCCTATTTGAAGTTCTGTAGGCTTCTTGTATGTTTATATGCATCTCAATTTTTTTGTTAGGTAAGTTTTCTCTATAATTTTGTTGAAGATATTTACTGGCCTTTAAAGTTGGGAATCTTCACTCTCTTCTATACCTATTATCCTTAGTTTTGGTCTTTTCATTGTGTCCTGGACTTCTTGGATATTTTGGGTTAGGAGCTTTTTGCATTTTGCATTTTCTATTGACTGCTATGTCAATGTTTTCTATGGTATCTTCTGCACCTGAGATTCTCTCTTCTAGCTCTTGTATTCTCTTGGTCATGCTTGCATCTTTGACTCCTGATCGTTTTCCTATGTTTTTTAGGACTTTTGTGATTTTCTTATTGATTCTATTTCTATTTTTAAATCCTGGATGGTTTTGTTCAATTTCTTCACCTGTTTGGTTGTGTGTTCCTGTAATTCTTTAAGGGATTTTTGTGTTTCCTCCTGAAGGTCTTCTACCTGTTTTCTCTTGTATTTCTTTAAAGGAGTTATTTATGTTCTTCATATTGTCCTCTATCATCATCATGAGATGTGACTTTAAATCAGAATCTTGCTTTTCTGCTGTGTCGGAATATCTAGGGCTCATTGTAGTGGGAGAACTGGGTTCTGATGATGCCAAGTAGCCTAGTGTTTTGTTGCTTAGGTTCTTGCCTTTGCCTCTCACCATCTGAATATCACTGGTATTTGCTGGTCTTGCTGTCTCTGACTGTAGTTTGTCCCTCCTGCAAGCCTGTGTGTCAGTTCTCCTGACAGACCAGTTCTCTCCAAGATGAATTTAGGTATCGAGAACTGTGGCACAGTGTCAGCTCCAGCATGCAGACAGAAACCTGAAGAATTCTGTCCCTGGCTATTCCTTGGTTGCTGTGTCCCAATGACTCTGGGCTGGTCCTTCTTGGGCCATGAATTTAAACAGAATTTTTGGTGATACCTGTGCTCACAGATGGATCAACACTGTTGGGAGACTCACTGTCTTCCGGTGATATTTGGGTATCACTGTATCTTTCTTAATGTAGAAATATATTTTAATATGAATGACATGGTTTAATTAAACATTCAAAACAAATGTAATTAAGTGTTAATATTCTTTGCATAATATTTATATTGACTATTTGGCAATTTCATATCATGACCCACAACCACACTCACTTTCTAGTCCCTCCAGTTTGACCTCTCACACTGGTGACCTCACCACAATCCCTATGTCCAAAAGAGAAGAAATAAAAAAACCAAGTTCAATTTGTGTTGATCATAAACTCACTGGAGCATAGTCAACTCTCAGTGGCCAGCCCCTTAAAAAAACTGACTCTTTCCCTATCCATACCCTGTCAAAAGCCATGTGTTGTGTAGAGCTACATTTCCGGCATCTTTATAACAATTTTTAAGAGTTGCCTTTTATACCTTTCTGTCTAGGTTGTTACTTATCTGTAGAGTTTTGGGGTAATGGTAGGGGTTGTCACAGCAGCCTTCTCTGTTTCTCTTTCTCAACTGTGAGTTTAAAGTCATCCATACCACTGCAAAAGTAGATCCCTTGCCTTTTACAGCCAGTGTGAGCATGAATCATAGACTTACACATAATCTCCTGTGTCAGCACTACGCGAAACAATACAACCTTTTACTATTGCATAGGCCATGGACACAACCATAGTCCTTATTACCAACATAGGCAAGGATATAAAGATGCCATCGGGTTGCAAATAAAGCAAAGAGAAGACAGGGGACATGATAGGGATTAAAATCCTTGCCTAACTTCTTTATTTTGCATTCTTTTGGGAAATTATTTGTACTCATTGTATAATAGAGATGATGTTACCATTCTGAATAGTGAGACCCATTCAACCGAAATCATCATTTACCTGGGCTTCCAATCCACTTTGGCTGACAGTATCTTCTTTCTGTCTGTGGAGCATCATTTACAAGAAGAAAAGTAAAATATCTTTCTAGAATATTATTTTACCATGCAAGTGATATGTGATATAAAATAAATTAACTTTAAAAGTTATACAATTTTTCAGAAGTCCCAGAACACCAGTATTTAAACAAACAAACAAACAAACAAACAAAACCCCCAAATACCTATTTTCTGTCAACCTCTTTGATTAGAACACAATAAGAACATAGAACAATACATAAAAGGCTTATTAAAAATTCAAAGTGGTGGTGAAATGTTCTGATCTGGAGAAATGGTATACATAGGCTCATGGTTAGAGGCTTCCTCACCAGGGTGACTTTACTAGGAGATGTCAAAGTGTTTAGGAGGCCTGGCTTACCTGAACTTTCTTAGTTCGTTGAAAGATGGTATCTGATGAAGCCTGAAAAATCCAGTCTCCTCTTCCTCCTCTTTCTTCTTTAGCAGAAGTGAGCTTTCCTTTGTTGAGTACTACTCTCAGGAAATGATGCCTTCATCAATGATCTAAAGTGAAGAAGGAACTTGATCTCACATTCAAACCTCTAGGACTTTGAGATAAAACAAATTCTTCTTTTTTTTTCAAATAGGTCAGATGCCTCATTCATTTAATTAAGCTGGAATCTTATGAAAGGAGTCATCAGAGAATGAAAAATATGCATAAGAGTCTTGAGAAAGGATAAATATGTGTAGTAGATGAGAGCTAAGTAAGAATACAATTAATTTCATGTTTCTGTTAAATAATAATTGCTACTGTCAGTAGTGATAGACCATCAATCACAGACATTGTCTCTTGGTGGAGGAAATTATAATTAAGAAGGTATACTGGAGGCATTAAGAGAGATTGTACATTTCTTGCTATGTATGTATTTAAGTTTTTGTTCTTTCTACCAATGGGGAAAGCTAATATAGGAGTAATATGATAAAACTACATTTAAAAGAGCTAATTTTCGAACCATGAAAAGTCTTGCTCATTCAAAGAAGTCCTGTGTAGGGAGCAGAAGTCTTTGCAAGCACTTGTGCTAGAAGAAGAATAATCCACATAAGGCAAGAATGAAATACATTTCAACACTATTCAGTGACTCTGTAGCTGTGATTGGTTCAAACTTTTAAAGACTAATACCAGGCAGTTTATTTTAGGTATATTTAAGTACAGTATAATTTGTAGAAATGTTTCTTGGTGAAATACATCCTTTATTCACAATTCACAGGCATAATTTCATTAAAACTGTAATCCTTTTCTGAAGATGGGTTCTATGAATAGACTACATTTATCATCTTAAGGACAGAGGGAGGATCTGGTATGATTTGGATCATAAAGATACCACAATACAAAAAAGGCTTATTAAAAATTCAAAGTGGTGGTGAGATGATCTGGTCTGGAGAAATGGTATATATAGGCTCATTGTTAGAGGCAGATTTTGGCAGCAAGATATGGCATGGTCCTAAATATATAGCACAGAGATCAACCAGGCTATTCAGCATGTCCATTCTAAGGCCTTTTGGGGAGCAGAAAACAGGTTTTATACCTTCTCCTTTTAAAAAGACAACCCAGAGTATTTAACATTCTTGGTTTCCCTAGTGCTTATCTGTGAGTTCAAGGACCTTTGTGCACCCAACAAAGAGAAAAATAGTTTGCCATGGTGTATGGTTCCACGTGCCCCCAAACCATAGCTATTTATTGCTATTACAGAATGTCTTGATTTTTTTCATGGTTGATCCTGAAAATAACACATAGGATCTAGTCTCGTGAGTATTTAGAACATAGAAAGCATGTGATACTATTTGAGAAGATAAAATTATCGCAGTAAGGGTTCAGTGTTTCCATTTTTTTGTAAAATATATATATATATATATATATAATTCAAACTCATTGTAAGGCAAATACCAACTTTAAGAAGATTATTGCCTATAATTTATTCAGAATGTGTTACTCAAAGCACAGTGACAAGTTTATTAAATATATTTAGGATCCCATTTCATTAAACACAACATGTTATTCAATTTTTATAGTCTCAAACTGTTTCCTTATGAAAATGTGTAATGTCTTTACAAAAACAGAAGTGCATCTTTGCATGAAATGACTTTATTTGTAAAGTTGTGAAAATATTTTGAAATCCTTAAATCATGAATGCTTCCATAAAAATGTAAAATAATTTTTATCTGAAGGTTTTTATATATTTTACTCACATATGGAATATTTTATAGCAGAACATTGAAGCTAATAATAAAAGGAAAATAAAAAGTTTGAACACAAGGATTTAACAGATGTTCAGTAAATATTATACAAAATTCAACTAGACAATCTTGGATATTATTTTGTCTCCACCATTTCCTCTGAAATTGAATAAAATGTTCTTTTATTTTTTTACTTCTGTTACTGACAAAAAATGCTAAAATGATTTCAATGAAAATATTGAACTTTCACTTGTCATTTTCTTTGTACTCCTTTATTTTAAGAATTTTGGATATTTAAAAGAATATTTGTCCTTCAACCATCTATCTTTTAGCTCTTAAAGCTTGTGTTTACTTAAGTTTTGTAAAAACATCTTCATAGTATCATTTTTTTATAAGCAGAATATTGATCCTTTTGAAGCTTTTGTGAGACATTCTTGTTGTCATCTTGCTTTTGTATTATTTCTCACTTGTTTTTCTGCTAACCAACATATGTTGGCTTGGCATTATTACATCTTTTATACACTGAATAATTACAAAATAAACACCTCTTCTTTCATTTTATTCACAAGCGAGATGCCTTAAATGTTCACTAATTATCATAGGTCATTATTATCATCTGTAGCCAGACATTTATATAAAAATAAGCTGAGACCTGTTAGAAGTTGTAAAGCTTCAAGCAGAGTAGTCCTTCTTTGTGGTGCATCAATGTTCACTGCCTGGACATGTGATTTCATGGCTTAGACTACCATATATTTGCACAAACCTCCTACCTTTATATCCCCAGCTCACACTTTTGTGTAATTCATATTATAGATTAATTTTTAAAACCACTGATTCTGTCTCCTCATTTTAAGGCCTCATGAGACTTTTCATATTCAGTGTATCCTAAATTGAGCCCTTTGTATCTTATCTTCAAGCTGACACTGTCTTAACATTTTTCATCCACTCCATTTCCATTATTGCTGACCTGTTAGGATAGTTTTGGGGATCTATTTGAGAGAAAATATACTTTTTCTCTATAAAAAGTATAACCATTATAAAATTCCCTGGTTTTATTTTTTCAGTAGCATGCCGGAAAGAAATGTACTCAAAGGAACTTTGCTTTACCGTACATGGCAGTATGATTCTATTAGAAAAACTTTCTTCTGAATAGACGATTCTTCTAAACATTCAAAATTTTTTGTAGCCACAAACTTGGCTGTTCTTTGGGTCTTTTATCTGTCCATTTATATAGTCTGGTAAAATTGTTTAATGGCTTAATTTGCTGATCTGTAACCTAAAATTCCCAGCTTAGGGTCCATGTCAGAATCCCTGGAAGCCATCAGTAGTGAGGACCACCTGATTACAACAGTGTACACAGTATCCAAAAGAATAAAGTGATAAAAGAAGAAAGATTAGAAAATAGGCATGTTCTACGTAGTGTACTTGGTATCAAACTAAACATTTATTTGCTTGTAATCAACACGATTATGAGGAAAGATTTCATTAATTTTAAGGTGAAGAAGTGGAAACTTCTAAAGACTAGATAATTTGACACTATAAGCACCAAAATAAAAATGAAAGAATAAGATTTCGGTCTTGTGATTCCTGATTCAAGCTACTGTTCTTAAGTATGATGCTGATCATTTGTGGTACACACATTATGTTGAGTAATGTTTCCAAAGTGCCCCAATAGCATGATTCTAAATTCTTTTAATAACTCTGAAATATCTTTAAGAAAGACTTATCAGTCAGTATGAGAAAATTAATCAGAAGGAACCCAAATAACTATTTTTCTATCTAGTAATTTCATCCTAGGAGGTATACAATCTTGATGCACAGAGCAGGACTAGTGATACAATACACATTCCAAGGCTGAAGGAAATATAAATTAAGTCTTGTTTAATGAAACCTCAGTTTACAAAAGCTTTATTTACTAACCTTACTGCTTGGTTTCAAATATACTGTCCTAGTTTGCTTTTTGTTGGTGTGATAAAATACCAAACAAATGAAACTTAGGGAGGAAAGTGGTGTGTTGTCTTACACACTACAATCCATCATGGAGGAAAACCAAGACAGGAATTTGGATGCTGGAACTTCAACAAAGACCATGGAGGAGTGCTGCTTACTGGCTTGCTCTTCCAGATTTACTCAGATACCTTCTTTATGCAACCACATGCATAGGGTACCACCAGCCTAGTGTTGGAACCACCCACAGTAATATAGACACTCTCAGATCAGTTCACAGTTAAGAAAACTCCCTGAAAACATGCCCATAAACAGTCTGATGGAGGCAGTCCCTGTGTTCCTTCTTCCCAAATATCACCAGATTTTACTAAGTTGATAGTACAATTAAGAAATACTTTTGGTTCTAAATGTTCTAATTACTTCATAACTCAGTTTATAATGCTCTTGACATTGTTTTGTCTGAAAGTGTATCATGTAGCAGTATGAATTTCTATAGTAGGAGCAGTGCAAGAAAATAAGAGTTGAGTTTTTGTTTCCCAGTATGGAACATGTAGAATGTCCTAGAACAGTATCTAAATGAAGGCATATAGTACTCAGCTTCTTATGTTTGAACTGTGGCAGCACACATTAGGAAGGTAACATTTAATGATGTACACATAGTGTTAAACATTTTAAAAATTAATTTACTTTACAGCTCAATCACAGCTTCCTCCTTTCCTCTGTCCTTTCCTCTTACCTCCTCTTTCCCCAAGCCCATACCTTTCCTCTTCTAGGAAAGAGTCCCCCCATGGGTATCAATCCCTCCACATATCAAACAGCAGTAGGACTAAGTGGATCTTCTCCTACTGAGGCTATACAAGGCTGCCCAGTTACGAATAAAGGATTCAAATCAGGCCACAGTGAGAGACAACCTCTGTTCCTGCTCTTAGGGGTCCCACATGATTACAAAGCTGTATAACTGTTACATATATAAGGAGGGCCTAATTGCATCTCATACACGCTATATGGTAGGTGTTACTGGTCTAACTGGATGCCTCCATGTAGAAGAATGAAAAACTATAGAGCTCTATAGTTATCATTCTGCACAAAACTCAAGAATAAGGAGATCAAAGATCTCAACGTAAAACCAGATATACTAAATCCAATAGAAGAGAAAGTATTGAATATCCTTTAATACATAGGTATAAGAGACAGCTTCCTAAAGATAACACCAACAGCTTAGGCACTAAGGTCGAAAATTAATAAACGGGATCTCATGAAACAAAAAGCTTCTGTAAGGCAAATACACCATCCATCTCTAGGACAAAACAGCAGCCCACAGAATGAGAAAAGATTGTCACATACCTTACATTAGACTGAGGGCTAACATCCAATGTATATAAAGAACTCAAAAAATTACACACCTTTAAGCCAAATAACCAAATTAAAATTGGAGTATAGAGCTAAACAGGATTTTCAACAGAGGAATCTCTAAATGGCCAAGAAGCATTTAAAGAAATCTTCATCATCCTTAGCTGTCAGGGAAATGTGAATCAAAACAACCCCGAGATTCCATCTTACACCACTCAGTGTGGCTAAGATTAAAAACTCAGGTGACAGCACATGATGCTGAGGATGTATAGCAAGGGGATGCTTCTCTGTTGCTGGTGAGCTTGCAAACTCACACAGCCACTTTGAAAATCAATTTTGTGTTTGTTTTTTTTTTTTCAGAAAATTGAGAATAGTTTTACCTCAAGATACAGCTATACCACTCCTGGGCATATACCAGAATGATTCTCTACCATATCAGAAGGACACCTTTTTAACTATGTTCATAGCAGCTTTATTCATAATAGATAGAACCTGGAAGAAAAAAAAAACCAAGATATCCTTCAAACAAAGAATGGATAAAGAAAATTTGGTACATTTACACAATGAAATACTACTCTGCTATTCAAAACAAGAACACCATGAAATGTTCAGACAAATGACTGGAACTAGAAAATATCCTGAGTGAGGTAACCCAGACACAGAAAGACACACATGATATGTACTCACTTCTAAGTGGATATTAGCCACAAAAATATAGAATAACCATGCTATAGTCCTCAGACACAAAAACCACTTGACTTTCAAAACTACAGTTGAGGTTTATTTATATATTCCCTATCATTATTAAATTTGTTCTTTTTTACTATACAAGAGAAGAGATTTGAAGGTTAATTGAAGAAATCAAACAAATAACTTAATTTTAATGTTCATTGTTTCTCTTTTGGCAATGAGTAAGAGTGATACATTCTGTTATAAGTAGCTTTGCTTCAATGTATAATTATAGTTCACATCAAATCTCATTTTATATAG
Source organism: Grammomys surdaster (assembly GCF_004785775.1). Classification (NCBI taxonomy): domain Eukaryota; kingdom Metazoa; phylum Chordata; class Mammalia; order Rodentia; family Muridae; genus Grammomys; species Grammomys surdaster. The sequence goes on from NW_021604705.1 coordinate 3,931,078, forward strand.
TTGTTCCTGCCCATGTAATGTTGTTTTAAAACAATAAAATGTATACTCCTGGGGCCCACAAAAGGATTACCAGAAGGATCAATTCAGTGCTTAGTACAGAGTGTGAAAAATCCTCACAGCGCCAATGTGCTTTACTGTTGTGTGTTTTTAGAGACACATTTTTGTTGTCCTGAAAGAGTTTGTTCTACTTGGTAACCATTTTACCTTATAGTTAGAGCAAAGTCAGTATTTATATAAAGTATAATCTTCTGGGCATTATACTGTAAATACTCAAACAGGGCTCACAACCCACAATATTTGATATGCATGATATTAATATTTGGAATTTTCTCACAGTATAGAAATTCTCTTGTGAATTTTTTCCCTAGAGAAAGAGCTAAATATGAATAGCTCAATGAAATACCATGCGTGATTCTGAAAGAGCACTCTTGTCTCTATCCAGGAAATACAAAGAACATGAAGCAATGAGGAAACTCGCAAAAATGGCATAAAATACAAAGGGCATATTAACACCAGGGAGTCAGATATAACACCTTTGTTTCTGATATATTTTGCATAAATATACATTTTCTTTCTAAATAAGAAGCTAATGCATTCTCTGTAAGATTTATGCTGTTGGCTTCTTTGTTGTTATTTTCTTAGAAAAATTGATGTACAGGCTTATTTTAACTTCTGAGAAAGGTTTTATATGACACTGAACATTGATACAGCCATTGCCAATTTTCAACTATTCAAGTTAAATCTATCTTCAAAGCTCTGCAAGTGGTCATAGTGATTGTCATAGAATGGTAGTCCTTGGAGATCATACTTATCTTTTTGTGATTTTGAAATATTTGGTCTGTATTTATCCATTAATAATCATTTTCTATTTAAATAACTTTGATATAATGGGCTAGAGAGTTGGCTAAGCAGTTAAGAGCACAGACATTTCTTCCAGAGGTCCTGAATTCAATTCCCAGCAACCACATAGTGACTCATAACCATCTATAATGGGATCCAATGCCTTCTTCTGGTATGTCTGAAGAAAGCGATGGTGTACTCATATGCATAAAATAAGTAAATGGCTTTCATAGTTTGTAATTTACACAAATTTTGCCTAATTGCAACATAAACAAATTTTGAGATTCTTTAAATATTTGAAGATGTATTCATAGTGTGTTTGTGTGTGTGTATGTATACATGTATGTATGTATGTGTGTATGTATGAATGAATTATGTATTTGACAATGCGTATGCTACAGAGAGTCAGTAGAGAAGTAAGGTTTTTGAATTTAATTTTATTTTATTTACTTATTCACTTTGCATCCCTCTCACTGGCCCCTCTCTGTCACCCCCTCCCACAATACTTCTCCCATCCTTCCCTCCCCTTCTCCTCTGAATTGGTAGGGGCCCTTGGGTATTCTACCCACCATGGCACTTCAAGTCCCTGAAAGGCTAGGCACTTCCTTTCCCACTGAGGGCAGACAAGGCATGCAGCTAGTAAAACATAACCTATGTACAGGCAACAGCTTTTGGGCTAGCCCCCATTATAATTTTTCGAGACCCACATGAAGACCAAGCTGCATATCTGCTACATATTAGCAGGAAGGCCTAGGTCCAGTCTATGTATGTTCTGTGGTTGGTGATTCAGACTCTGAGAACCCAGAGAGTCCATGCTAGTTGACTCTCTTGGTCTTCCTGTGGAGTTCATCTCCTCTTTTGGGTGTGCAATTCTTCCTCTTATTTGCCCCCCATCCCCAAAGCAAGCTTCATCCACTGTTTGGCTGTGAGTGTCTGTATCAGTCTGAGTCAGCTGCTGGTGGGACCTTTCAGAGGACAACTTGCTCCTGTCTGTAAGCATAACAGAGAATCATTAATAATGTTAGGGATGGGTGCTTGCCCATGGGATGGTTCTTTAGTTGGGCCAGTTATTGTTTGGCCATTCCCTCACCCTCTGTCCTTCCCCTGTGCCTGTATTTCTTGTAGATAGGAAAAAATTGGGGTTGAAGTTTTATAGGTGGGTTGGTGTATCTATTCTTCCACTGGGGTTCCTTCTTGGCTTCAGTTTACATACCCTAATGTAGTGAGTCACAGCTAAGGTCAGTCCTATTGATTTTTGTGTGCCTCCCTTATCTCAGTTCTCTGTCTTGTCCTAGAGATCTGTTCCCCAAACCATCTCCTCACCCCTATCAGCTGCAAAATTCTGTTCATTTTCATGGCTATCTGGCCATCATTCCTGTCCTTTTCTTCACCTGATTCTGAACCCTCCATTCCTCTACCCATCTCCTCTCCCTCCCAGTCCCCTCCCTCCAGCTGCCTCTTATGACTATTTCATTCCTTCTTCTAAGTGAGAGTCAAGCTTCCTTTCTTGGCCCTTCCTTTTTGTTTAGCTTCTTTGGGTTTATTGAGTGGAACATGGTACTTGAATTTTATGACTAATATCCACTTATAAGTGAGAACAGAACATGCATGTCTTTTTGAACTGGATTACCTCACTAGGGGTAATATGAGAGAGAACATCTTGATAAATATTTGTTCATGTGTTTATTGCATATTTGTACATATATGTATGTGGTCATGCATATGCTATGGCATGTCAGTAGAGGAAAGAGCTAATACTGATTTTCTCTCTGCATTGTGTGAATTCAAGCCATTAGGCTGAGATATAATTGTCTTTATCTAGTAAATCATTCCAATAACCCAAATTACTAAATATTTTTGATGGCACTGTGATTTCTGTATGTTAGAATACACATGGGCAGAAATTTGATCCCATTTATAGTAATATTGTACATGTGATAGAATTATATTTGATTTAATTTTCAGGAAGATGGATGAGAATAAAATACATTATATTTTTTGGGTTAACGCAGGCTCAAAAGAAAAGAACCATTACCTACCTCTTATACAAATCATAACCCTTAATACTTAAATATGTGTATTCATGTTGGGGTAGGTTCGAATATATTCCAGTAAACTATAAGAGAAACCATGTGACTTGCTTTTATGGAATAAGTAGAGAAACAATAAAAAAAATGTAAATGAAAAATTCTGGGACAAATTGAACACCAGAGCAATAAAACTGAAATGGGACTGAAAGATGAGGGGAAGATGAGGGAAAAACCAGACTGGACAGTGGTACACTATATCAAACATATTCATTGAAAGCATAGTGCTGTGCAGGATGTTAGGGAAAGACATCAATAGTCTCCCTTGGAGCTGGATGCAACATGTTTTGCAAGGCAAGATATACCCATTGTGCAACTGTAACATAGCTGTCATAACTTAGCTGACCACTTTCTCAGTAGCTTTGAGGCTGATACACAGTAGAGAATTCCAAGTTTGGTATTATAATTCTTATCTACAGCTTATGGTTAGAGAAAGGTATGGGTTATTTTTCAGTTTCTATGATAAAATGGCACAAGATAACTTAAGGAAGGTAGCATTTATTTATTGTGGCTTATATTTCTAGAGGAATAAGAGGCCATCATGGAGGGGATACATAGCAGAGCTACATTGTTGGCTCCTTGTTGGCAGGTCCAGGTGAGAGGAGAGAGGTCCTGGTCCCGCTGGGTTTTTTCTCAGGGGCTGAGTGGGTGAGTGTCCATGGCCCAAATGAAACACACCTAGGTAGGAGTCTTATCAAAGTAGGAACTCAACATTATTGCATCAGCCTCCCACTTATATAAACTTAGAGCATAGGGAGGGGGATTTTGGGTTGGGTAAGATGACATAGGAGGCAAGGAAAGATGATGGAGAGTATGAGGTGACTGACAGGGCCAATGGTAAAGCTGTACATCACCAATGGTGGGGCAGAGGCGGGGCCAAACAGGTCTTGCTGAGTCACCCTGGTACAACTTCCTGGAAATGACTAAGATAGGTCTCAAAACTTGAGCCAGACTTAGGCTCTCCCACAAGGCCACAGAAACTTGAACCAGGCTTGAGTTTGTCATCAAGGCCCAAAACAGAACCAAAATGGGGCCGAGCACTACATGAGCATCTCAAGGAGCTGAGTTCTAACATCTTCAATTAAATACAAATTAGAGAGGATAATAAACTCAAAGACTACTCTATAATTAATTTTCTTTAATGAGGCTCCATCAATTAAACTTCTATAAACAATACTATAGATTGGAAGTCCAGTATTCAAATGTCCCAGACTATGGAAGCAAATTCTCATTCAATGGTATAACTCACTGTTTTTACTATATGGTCATGCTGTCAAATCATCTTCTATATAATTATGCTTATACCAATAGATCTGAGTTGCTCTCAGTCTTTGTCAGTTATGTTTCTTACAGTGTATAGGAGTCAATGATGATACACATTTGGTCAAATTTCTATGAATAAGTGTCTGTCAAATTCTTAGTAAGAGACCTCCCACTTATCTGGACATCTTACTCACCACCCTTTTTCTAGTCAAGGATCAAAGAACCTTGTAAAAAAGGAAGCAGGAAGAATGAAAGAGTGAGTATGAAGCTATGGAAGAGTGATATGAAAGAGTATTTTCTAAACACACCACTGCCATTACACTGGTAAACTCAAATCTAAAATGGTTACTTGCATAAGATGTGCACTGAATCATGCCAGCATATCTGAAGAACTGTTTTCAGATATAGCTGCTGGAAGAAGTAGAACATTCTTTTCTGAGGTGTGTTCCCATTCATAGTTTTTTGCTCTTGTATATAATCCAAAACCCATGCACATATGGGCACTATTGGTTAGACTTAGTGGGAAATCACAAAGAAAAATTATGAATAAATGAAGACTTGAATTTGGAAGGAGAATATCTAAGGGAGGGGACAGAAGAATTTGGAAGAGAAGTATATGAAGAAACATAACCATATTTCATTGCATACATGTATGGAATTCAACAATAAAAATATTTCATATAGGAGCAAAATATAGACAAATGACAAGAGTATTATAGACAAACATTTAAGCAGCATGTTTCTTCTTTTATAATGCTTTTATTACACTTACTTATTTTGTGTATGACTATGGTGGAAAGTTTGTACAAGTGTACATCAGGCATGCCATTATCTTTATCTGGTTATCTCACAAGTCTAGAAACCTACTTTATAACACATAAAATCATTGGTTATAATACTGTGGGACATTGTGAAGTTAACAAAAACATATGCAATTGATTTTTTATGAATGTTCTTATGCTACAAAGTCATGCTGAAGTTTAATTGAAGTTGATAAAAGCTAGCCTGTAACAAAAGCATTAGTATTACTTAATATAATTGTAATAGATTAACATTTTCACTTGTGGAATGAAACATGCCAGCTACTTTAGATAAAAGAATGATTATTAAAGTTATTTTTCTTAGTTCTTGGTCCTGTAACCACTCAATCAGCGTATCGAATGTTATTAAGCAGCTCTATTATAAATTGGTAGCCAGTTTTTTAAATCCCTTTTATTATAAAGCAAATGAAAGATTGTGGCTAAGTTATTCAAAGCTTATCATTTTTGCTCTCAAAATAGTTTGTGGGAATTGGAATAGAATAGGTTTATAAAGTAATTTAACTATTTGAGATATTTAGCTCAAAGTGCACATAAAATATCTAAATTATTTTTGGTATCACTGAACATTTTAATGAAGAATTTAGACCTTTATGTACCAGCTGAGTAATTAAAGTGAATTCTGTTTTGGACATAATAAAGTCAGTAAAAAATTTGCTTAAAAACTTTTTAAGAGTATTTACTTCTACATAGGATCTAAGTTTATTTGGTTCTCAAATTATTATAAAACTGTCAAGAAATTTTTTCCCAAAACATTGATCAGAGTGGCAGTAAATATGATCACAGTCATATTTTACCAAAATAAATGAGAAAAACTTAGTTGGCATTTTATTTTTCATTGTTGAAATGCTTTTAGCATGCAGTTTGTCACAATATAAAGTAACATTTTATGACACTGTTGCTTTAAATATTACTAAATTGAATAGCATTTTTATGTATTTCCTAAGTGACATAAAATAAACTGGGCTTCCCTTTTAGGGTTCTTTGCTATCATGTTTCAATTTGACTTTCTTCTTACATTGTTTTGTCAATGAGAATAAGCACCCTTCTGGGCAGAATAAAAGGTAAATGACCGCTGTTGTCCAAAAGAGGGAAATGGAGGAGAGAAGGAAAAAGTCATGCTCTTTAAGCTGCAGTGGTGGTCAGGCACAGGGTAAGAAAGCCTTGAATGAGCAAGGAAGCTCAAAATCGCTGGAGGGAGCCTCAAGTGTTAAAAAGAAAAAAACTGCTAAGAAAAGAATAAAAGAGAGGCATGATTTTCTGAATAATTCTGAGGTCCATAAACTTGCTGAACAGGAAGTAAGAATTCTGGAAAAGATACAAACAACATCTCATTAAAGAGCTAATTATCTCTATCCCCCACTCTTTCATAATACTTCCCAGGTTCCATCTGATGTTGGCCGTGGGTTGCTGCATCTGCCTCTATCCACTGCTAGTTGAAACCTCTCCGGGGACAGTTATTCTAGGCTCCTGTCTGTAAGCAAGACTGTTATTAATAGTGTCTGAAGATGGGTATTTTACGTGGAATGGGTCTCACGTTGAGGAAGAAATTGAATGCTGTTCCCTTAGTGTCTGCTGAATCTTTAATCCTGCACATATCTGGCAAGAAAAATTACTGGTTGAAGGTTTTGTTGGAGTATTGATGTTCCTGTCCTTCTCAGGAAGTCCTGCGGAGTTAGACATTTCAGTCTCTGTATTCCTCTCTGATAGGAATCTAAGCAAAGGTCACACATAGACTCCCCATATCCTCTCCCATTCCAACCTCCTCACATCCTATTGCCATTTTTCTCCCAGCCATCTCTAGACCCCACTTCTCCCCACACCTGATCACCATCCCTGTCCCTCTCCTTACCCCCTCTCCTACTCAATTTCTTCTCTCTATCTACCTCTGATGAATATTTAGTTTCCCTTCTGAATGAGATTTGTGCATCCTCCCTTGGAATCTCCTACTACTCAGTATCTTTGGAACTGTGGCTTGTAGCATAGTTGACCTGTACTTTATGACTAATGTCCACTTATAAGTGAGTACATGCTAAATGTGTCTTTCTGGCTCTGGATTACCTCACTCAGGATAGAATCTTCAAGTTTCATCCATTTGCCTGCAAAAATCATGATGTCTTTGTTTTTAAAAGCTGAATAGTATTCCATTGTATAGATGTATCACATTTTCTTTATCCATTCTTCAGTTGAGGATTCCTTAGATTGTTTACGGTTTCTAGCTATTACAAATAAAGCTCCTATGAACATAGTTGAGTAAGTATCACTGTGGTATTGTGGGGCATCTTTTGAGTATTTGCCCAGGAATGATATAGCTGTGTTGTGAGGTAGAGCTATTCCCATTTTTCTGAGAAACTATCAAATTGATTTCCAAAGTGGTTGTACAGGTCTACACTCCCAACAGGAATGCAAGTAGGAGGGGTTAAGGATACCACAAGAAGACTCACCGAGTCAACTAACCTGGGATCATGGGTGATCATGGAGCCTGGGCTACAAACCAGATATCATGTAAGAGCTGGACCTAGATAGTCTATATGTCTGTTGCAAATGTGCAACTTGTCTTCATGTGGGTTCCCTACTAAGTGGAGCAGGAATATCTCTGTGTCTGTTTCCTGCCATTGGATCTCCTTCCTCCCTACTTGGACTGCCCGGTTGGGCCTGAGAGGGAGAGGATGTGCCTGGACCTGTTGGGTCTAGATGCCCCAGTGTGGGTTTGTAGCTGGGGTGTGGGGGTGGGTGGGAAGGGAGCTCACCTTCTCTGAGCAGAATGGAAGGGGCAATGGGGGAAACATTCGTAAGGGTGGGACTGGGAAGAGAGGAGGGAAGGGGCTGTGATCTGGATGTAAAGTGAATTTTAAAAAGAGAAAGAAGAGAGATAAAAGAAAGAACTAATCAATCCTCCTATCTCTTTAGCATGGCCTCAGATGATACTACTTCTCTAGTGGTGGTTTCTTAGCCAAAGTAATCAGCTCAGCTCACCTGGAATGTGAATTCTCTCTTCAGGCCACACATTCTATTCTCTTAACCAGGAGTTATTTTTCTGCTATAACAAAATAAGCTTTTAGAAATTAATGTCTGTGGAGTATAGAAGTGTTTGTAAGCACTCCTCAGTCCCTTATTCATCACACATTGTTGTGTTGTGAGTCTTTGTGTAAAATAGTATTCACTGAAATAAGAATGTTCAAGGATGAGGATTGGGTAATGGCTTAATCATGCCTTCAACCCTAAGGTCCATGGATCTTTGTGTAAGAGAGATTGGGAAGGTTATAAGAACCTCTAATTGTATAGGCATATTGTTATTGAGCATTACCAAACACATAAAGCCTTTGATTAATAAAAAAAAAAATCTCCAGCTGTGATTTTAGATTTGTTTTCTACCATTTAAATTACATAATGTGTTTAAAACTACATTATACATACACGACACATTCTGGGTTATTATGAAATCTGGATGAGATGACTAAGTTCTTTATTAAAATGTTCTTTATTCTTGGCAATTGTTCTTATTCTATAATTGTATCTTTTCTGATGTATATTTATGCTTTGTTTTGATTAATGTTTACATGACTCTCCCTCTCTTCCTCTCCCTCCCTCCCTCTCTCTCTCTTTCTCTCTCTCTCTCTCTCTCTCTCTCTCTCTCTCTCTCTCTCTTTCTCCCTCTCTCTCCCTTTCTCTCCCTCTGTCTCTCTCTTGTGTGTGTTTCTCAAACACTTCCCAAAAGTTTTATATTTGTTTTTTTGTTATGTAGCATATGTTGAGTTTATGTTCTGTGTAATTCACCAGCCTTTGATTTTTTTCTTTCTCTTGTGTGTATATGTCCTGTGCATGTTTATGTTCAAATAAAGTTTTCTTGTCTTCAAAAAAAAAAAAAAAAAAGAACCAGAGCTGGTGGATAACCAGTGAATCAGTGCTTTGCAGACACAAGAGGGCAGATGCCTAAACGAACTCAGAGATACTGTGACAGATTGCATAAGATGTATTCAAGCTAAAACCAGACAAATTCCAAACATGCAACTGAGGATGTGGGTACAGCTCCTCACCCCTAGCTGGGGAACTATGAACATTTGATAGCTGCTAGAAAAGTGACATCAGTTTTCCTTATGACCTCTGGTAGGTTGACCACAATTTATTATAATCCATAACATCTGAGTATTTGGGTAATAAATATTAGAATTTATGGATTAAGCAACATCAACAAAAAGACAACAGGAAGTACAATGAATAGGAAAGTGGAAGTGGATCTGGAAGGAGGTGAGGGAATAGAAAATGAATATGATTGGAATATATTGAATGAAATTCTCAAAAATACTAAAATATCATTAAAAACAAAGAAAAAGGGAAAGAAGGGAAAAGTAAAACTTAATAATGAATAACAATAGTAGTTAATGATAATTCAAAAGTAAATATCCACAAACAATTGTACATCTAAGTAATTTAAATGACAATTTTAAGCATAGATGGGATATTTGTATAGTCTCAAAAGAGATATACTTTTATTAAATATGCTATGCATAAGTTATTCTTTAATTATAAGATATATGTTACCATTATACAAAATATTAAGATCACAGAAGGTATCATGAAGCATTTTGAGGAAAATTTGTGTATTATTATGTAATTTGGCTATGGTCTCACAATATTAAAAATTAAAAATGTTCTTAATACTTATATATTTGATTTGTCTGGCCCATTACCCGAAGTTTAATTAAATTCACTTATTGGGTTGTAATTTCCACTGATGCTTGTCCTTTCTGAGAGACATTTTTAATACCCAGAATAAGTTGGAATGAGCAATGTTTTTATTTGCCCGGCAGTTGCAGTCTTTGTCAGGATAATGTATTGTTGTGTTTCCATTTTCTTCTCTCATTGATAATGCTGTCATGAGCAGAAATCATCTGAAGTTCAATGTGTCAGCTTCCCTGAGTGCTTCGTATTTGGAAGAGTAAAGACCAAAGACTGTGCTTTTGGGCCTTTTCATTAATCAAGATGCTGCCTGGGTGACATTTGCATTCCAGTTCACCATATCAAACACAATCTGACTCTTACAAAGACGTAGACAATAAAAACATATTTAAATATCAGCTTCAGCTCCTTCCAAATTACTTAACATGGCTGTGATATTTATCTTCTTATTTTTCAACATGTATTTGTAACAAAATAAACATTAATGTTAAATTGTTTAAGGAACACATTTGCTAACTTTTACAATAGTAAGAGCATGTAGAGTTTCTCAGAAATATTGATTCATTTCTCCTATCCAGCTTACTCAACTTACTTCTTATAAGTTATTAAAGTTTTGATTTAGCCTGGATACTGTCTCCATTATGTGTCTATGAGATTGTTGTCAAATAAGTTTTCAATCACATATTTTCTATTTAAACACTCTCCAAGTATTTATTGGGAAATGTCAGTTGTATACATTAGTCTTTCTGAATAAATCTCAGATTAAAACATATATTTGAATATTCAATTAAAAGCAAACACTAGTATAGATGGCATGATTTATTATACATATATTAAAATAGTTCCTATACTCATAATGACTGTAGTTTTACAGAAATTAAACATGCATAAATAATTTCGAACTAGATGTCAGCTGGTAAAAGGGACAGATTGTGAGATTTTAAGATGCACAAATTGATTATTAACTTATTTTGTTAAATAACAAAATGCCTCATAAACTATCAAGCTGATTCATAAGCCTTTGCTACGGGATTGGTGTGTCAATTTTTAATGGCGTATTCTTGTGGAACAGTACAGCACTTTGGTTCATGTAATTGTCATCTGAGTACTCTTAGATTCCTAATCCTGTGCAGGCCCTTTGTGATGCTTCTGTATTTTGTGTGAACATGTGGTCTTGGCAGCCTAGGTGGTGTCCAATGCAGTTAATTTATCCTTTGGCAGCTCAATGCTTCCTTATGACTATGCTTCCTACCTGGCAGCACTGAGTCCGTGTCAGCAAATTGGTTACATAGTAGCTACTTTCTAACTTTCACTAATCAAGAAGCATATTAGATGTCAATTGTTTGAGAAAATATTTTGTGATTCTATTTCCTGCAAAGAGTAATTGCAATACCGCAGGGTTTTTTTTCCCCTTGAATCAAAATGTTAATTTGCTTCAAAGATGATGCAGTCCACATCCAAATGAGTTTAACACACTTAATAGTGTTTTTTAAGTCAGGCTAATCTTTTGAAAATACAGTTTGTATTTTTGAAGAGTCTATATCTTTTTCTATCTCAGCTCCGGGCTTATCAGTTTCTGAAGCAGGTAGCATCCATGACTCAGTTGCCTGCTGATCATTTTGGAGGATTTTTCCCATTTCTCCTTCTGCTTTTCCTCCTTTATGCTATTTAAAGTAAGAGTCAGTGGTTATTTGACCTAATTCAAATCTTCTATCTAGTACATAATAAAGTGTGACCTAAAATAGAGGCCCTCACAAGATAGCTATTGTTTGACTTGAAATTTTACTCTTTGTCTTCTAGAGATACTTTTACCATATTTACTCTTTTACTTTAATCTATTTTTTGTTTCTTTGTTCTTTCCTTCCTTTTCTTTCTTTTCTTTCTCAGTTTTTTTTTGACAGTTTGTATTGACAGTTCATTTCTCATCATAAATGGCTAAGTTTTAGACATGTTGCTTTAGGAGGTAGAAAAGGAAAATTTTGAACTATTTTTTCTATTATGAATGTCAAAGGTGAAATTGACATTCAAGGAGAATGGGGTAAAAGACAGCTAGAAGCACAAGGTCTAAGTAATCAGCTGTCTCGCTTGTTCCCACATCTTCAGCTGTATCCCAGAACTTCTTGTTTGACATAATCTAACTATTAGTAAAATACACATGATCGGTTAGTAAACTTTCAACAAACTTACCTTAGTGTTGAACTTTTTTCAATTTTATTATTGACTTTTATATAAAAAAACTATTGATTAATTTTTTAAAAGGATAATGTCTCTCATCTTTTCCTTCCCTCTCCTCTAGATTCCATGTCTCCTTGCAAGCAGTCCACCTTCTGCGTTCATTATGAATATAAATGCATATGCATTCTGCACGTGAGAGATAGCATGTGACACTTTCTTTTCTGAGTTTGGCTCACTGTGTCATCTACATTTTGGCAAATGACATAATTTCATTCTTCATTGGGGATGAATAACATTATACTATATGCCATGATAAACATGTACATACAAGTATCCTAATGTTATATTGACATATATTATATGCTTAAGAGTAGTGTAGCTGGGTCATGTAAGGTATCATTTTAGTTTTTATAGAAATTGCCATATTAGTATTATAGGGGAGAAGAATATTTTATAACGGATTTTTTTTAAAACTAAAATTGAATTATATCACTTACTTTTCCTTCCCTTTTCTCTCTCCAGCTCCACCCATGCCTCATTGAATTCTTCCCATGTCTCATATCAAACTGATGGTATTCTTTACTATTACTGTTTATATATATATATATATATATATATATATATATATATATATATATATATGAATGTATTTGTTTTCACAAATATATAAATACAACTTGCTGAGTCTGTTTGCGTTGTATGTACGTATATGATTTCAGGGCTGAAAGGGAGAATTAGACATTCCCAGCATTAAGATTTTTTACTGGTTATCCATACTTATTTTTACAATGTCTATACCACTTCAAACTGACTTGGTGGCTTATACCTTGTGACAACCTTATATCTCTTTTATATATAAAAATTTGATTTAGTTTGTTTTATGCCTTCTTATGCATTCTCCCCAATACTTCACACTTTTCAGTATCATGTTCTATACTTATTTCAAAATTGGAGCAATACATTATTTTCATTATGCATGGATTATCTTGATATTCTATAGTTTTCAGGAGATTTTCTTAATGTAGCTTAACATTCTGCCCAGAGACGATTTTATTGTCCCAATTTTCACTGCTCCTGAAAGAAATACTTAATCAGGGCAGGATTTATCAATTGATTTAGAGGATGTGTGTGTGAGTGTGTGTGTGTGTGTGTCTGTGTCTGTGTGTGTGTCTGTGTGTGTGTGTCTGTGTGTGTGTGTTTTAACATGTAAATGTGCCTTCCAGAGCTGTTAGAAAAGCTCTTGAGAGCTAAAGCTCTGAATTCTCATATCAACAGATTAGCATAATGATAGTGTCTGCCTCTCACCTACATTTAGATCTCTGAACTACATTGATTTTTCAACTGTGACAGGGAGGAAAGGCTGCTCTAGTTCTGCAGCCAGCATGCCAGAAGCTTAGCCTGCTGTCTGCAGTCAATAATGGATTGCTTCCTGGCTATCCTAAATGTTTGTAACTTTCCAATATCTATGTATCTTATTTTAGTGAAAAGATTTATAGCTGCTACTTTGTCTTTTGATAGAACCAATAAAAAAATGCTCACTTAGAGGATTCTAGAGGAAATTTTCTTGGCATTCGATAAGTATTACAGAAAAAGATCCATTGTGGATATTTTAACTGTTATCTGGTAAGGTCAATGGTCCCCACAATGAATCCACCACAGATTTCTAAATACCTCATAGTGCATAGAGGCCTGGCTCCTGCAAATCTCTAGATTTCACTCATATACCAATAAATGAGAGCCAAATTAGTCATCTTGCCCAAGTGGCTAGATATTCTGTAGGTTAAAAAAAAAAGAATAAAAGAAAAGAAAGAAAGAAAACAAAACAAAATCTTTTCTGCTTTCAAATAAAGAATAGGTGGCAGTCTCTAACCTTTCTTAAAAGATGGAAAAACAAAATATACTTCTTAATCTATCTTTTGTTATGCAAATGAGCAGCCTCTTTAAGCCTCAGAAATCCCCTGAAGTCTTACCAGTTTAGACTTAAGATGTCTCCCAGGTTTGAGGCCTCAATCCTCATTATAATGTAAGAGGATAGGAATTTTTGGCTTTTTTCACAGCCATGGATTAAGCAAGGAGTCTAGCTTCAGGCTGAAACCTCCTACTTTTTCTTTTGAAAAAGTAGGCAAGCCAGTTATCTTGCTGAACTCACTAATTGGGTGATCACAGTAATTAGCTGAGCGATGCTACAGACTGAGTTTGTTTGATAGATCAAAAGACTTACACCTGACTCTTTGTGGGGTTTGTTTAGAACCCTGATGAATTCTGGAAAGCTGTAGTTTTCCAGAAGAAAAACAGTTAACCTTGAAGGATACTGAGAATCAAAGAAAGACATAAAGAAGAAATATCTGGAGTGAGGCAGAGAAAGAAAGAGTAGAGGGAAGAAAAGGGGAGAAATTCTTTGCAATTGACTTTCTTATGTAAGTAATAAAATTGGATCCTTTATTTCGAAAAATATTAGCTTACTTAATGACTATTTGATATCAGTGTTTTCTCTCTCTCTCTCTCTCTCTCTCTCTCTCTCTCTTTCTCTCTCTTTCTCTCTCTCTCTCTCTCTCTGTGTGTATGTGTATGTGTGTGTTTGTTTGTTTGTGTGTGTGTGTGTAGTTGTTGTTGTTGATGTTGCTACTGTTGCTGTATGGGAAAAGACTTCCTGCTGATGAAAAAAGTCTCAGTTTCATGGACAGAACAAAGACCCTCAGGAAAGCAGCATATTCCAGAAACTTTAGAATTAGCATAAAACTTGCCATGAATATACATCAACAACATATTCTGCCATTGTCCTAGCTCCCTCCATCCCAGTCTCTCCATTGTCCAGTGTTTTCTTCAACCTGTCAGAAATGTGCCTTTTTCAGCCCGCCTCCTATACAGTGCCTCATGTATCTTGTGTAGGTTCTTTTGACAGATCACAAGCACTGGATCACCAAGAGGAGCACAAAGCGAGGTTTTGACGTCATAGATGTGAGTTTTTCTTTAAAAAAATGTTCTTTTTGTGTTAATAAAACATTTTAGAATAGTATATGGAGACAACAGACAACTGATTAAACTCTACAACAGAGTTGTTGTTGCATGTATAAACAGGTTCATGACACAGTGTATGTGAAGATCAGTGACGAAATAGCACTGGAACTCAACTGAATACTACAGCACTTAGCTTGTTTGAATATTTATATACTTTAGCATAAACTAAATTTGAGCAATGACAATGTGAGTAGGCAAGCTAAGATGGAGGAAGAAAATCTCACATGGTCCTTCCAAAGACCCACAGAAATGTAATGCCTGCTGACAATGGAGTGTTACTCTCTCTCAGGGATGAGTCCTTGAGTGGTTGTCAAATACAAAATGGTTAGCCCTGAAACTCTATATACAGTGTTATAAAATATAATGTGGTGTGCATTCAGGTAGGGGTACCTGGAAGGCCCAGGCAAATAAATCAGGCCATGCTACAAACCTGGCATAAGGGAGGTTATTTAGGGCAAGGGAGGGGGTTGAGAACCTGGAGAAAAGGTAGAGACAGACAGATGGAAGCAGAGCTATGAAGGCAGAGAAAAGGTAACAAAGAAGGAAAGAAAGAGAGGCCAGCCAGGAACACATGAGAACAAAGAGAGAGTGTGAGAGAGTTGGGATGGCAAGCAGTCATTTTAGACTCTGGACCACCTGCATTTGGTGGTTGGCAAATGAGGAAACAAAGATGTAATCCGTTTCTGTGTTCCTGGAAGAAGCTTAGCAGAATCACCTGTAAGCTGACACACTTCCTCTCTTGTTTAACTAAAAATGAGAAACCAGGAAGGGTGATGGTGGGGCATGAGTAAGGTCCACATGTTCTTTAAACTAATTCCTGATGACTGAGGGCAATGTCATCTTTGGGGACCCTAAGAAAATTGTAATGCTATCCAACTCCTGGAAGAGCTGACTATTTCATTCCTCTCCAGTGTTTGTGAGCATATCTACAGGGAGGAAAGTGCAGTCCCAGTTGAAGTGTCTATGAAGGTAGACTGGAGCACCTGTAGGTAGCTTCTCTGGAGCTGTGCTAGATGCAGATTTTGAGTAAATGCCTGAACTTGGCAAGATGCTGAAATATATATACATATTAGAGGTTAAAAATAAAATGAAGTAGAATAAGGAGAAAAATTTATTAGGTGTACATGTTCTTTGTAGTTGGGGGAGGGAAGTCCCCAAACTAATCCCACCATCTGGAATAGGCAATAGGTGAGAAACTTAGGCTGTTGAGTTACGTAGGTATTTATCTGTCCATTTGACCCAAGAGAGGTGGATCTGAGTGAAACTTATAAGAATCCTTCTTAAGTTTACAAAAAGATAAATTTTAGAAATATTAAATTATTTGTATTGAAATATATATTGTAGAAAAGGGTAATAGATACCATATTTGGGTCAAAGTAGAGGCTTGGTAAACATTTTTGTTATTGTTATTGTTGTTGTTAAAAGCATGAATACTCCTTAAAGTGACCTCAGAGAAGACAGAAATTTTCCATGAGACATAAGATGCAAGAGGGGCTTCTCTCTTCTATCCAGAAGATTGGATGTATATAAATTTAACCTAATGAGAAGCACTTGTAAGTTTATATTTAAAGACAACCAAAGGAAACTTAAAATCTTGAGTTTATGACAATGATAGTGGATTGTATAGTGGGATGCTTTATCAGAGTTAGACTAATAGCTTCTCAGAATTCTATTGAGCAATTGTAGAGGGAAAAGTTATGGATACTGGGTATATAGAATCCTTTTTAGATATAAAATATTCTTTAGGCTTTCTTTAGGAATGTGGAAAGACCAGTCACCACTACTGGGACTGGCCGACCCGCAAAGAGAAAGGAAAGAATGCAATTTAGTCAGGTGGAACCAAGCTGAGAACCATAGTGACAGGGCAAGGCCGAAGTGACAGGGCAGGACTACATTCTTGAGAAAGATAAGCGTACAGAGAGTTTTCATCTGATCCTGACTCATGTAGGTTGGGTTCCTTTGGAATGTTCCACTATTTTTATGTTATACCACCCTAGCACCCCCCTCACCCCCTCCTCATTTCCTTGGTTTGTGGTTTTTTCCCTTTAAAAACACCCCTCAAACTGGCAGTCGGGGTCAATTCAGCTCCTGCGTGGGCATGCGAATTGACCGGCAGCTAGTTGTCACGCCCTAATAAATAACCTCGCAATTGCTCCGGTATATGGTGTCTCGAGTAGATTACTGGGTGGTCGCGACTTTCTGAGACTTGAGAGAGGGTCTCCCCTCTGTGGAGGTCTTCACAATGTTAGAACTCTGAACTTTTGAAGTCCAAATATAACAGTTGCATAGTGAGGGGAAAAAAATCTAAAGCAGTTTTGTTCTGTTTAAGTACCTTAAATCACTCTCCTATCACAATCCATGGTTTTCACTTCCCCCAACCTTCACAACTTGCATTGACCAACTTCAAAGCACAATCCTAGACTCTAAAACACTTTCTTAGATTCTCATAACTTATGATTTCATATCCTCAGAAGTTTCATAAACTTTTCATATCTTTTCTATCCAATTATTGGCAATGAGACATAGGTGTTGATCATTGGGAATATTCATTCTGAGTTCCTTTAGATAAAGGAATATTAAAAAGTTACATTTGAAACCTGTTTATTTTTTAACATGAAGCCTGTGAGTAAGTAAAACCTGTTTGCTTTTCTAATTGGATATCTGGTAGTTTTAACTAGCTAATAAATTAACTAATAAATAACGTGATGGTTTGTTTCTTTAGGGTAAGGAGCTTGTTGTCTGTTGTTCTTTAGCTGTCTATCTACTGGAAGTCATCTCTACGAGGACTCAATGTAGGTTACCTTAGCTGAAATGCTCAACAGTGGCGAGATAGAACCTGAAGAGACCACTTCCAGTAGATAGACAGGGCCCCCAGGGGAGGGATAGGACTTTCTAGAGGTTACCCCAATCCCCACCTTCAATGCCCTGCAGCTGGATATTTTCATTCGTTCTCCTAGCTGTAACCCTTAGGTCCAGAAGATGAGACACTTTTGTTTTCTGTGGAGGCAAAACGTGGGAAAGATGACCTCATCTTGTGTTAGGCAACATGAGACAATTAACTCTCCAGATATCCTTTGTCCACAATTTGGGATGGATCCTGGAAGCAAGCCAGGCATTGGGGCAGTCTTTCCCAGGGGTTATCATACCACAATCCAGATGGAGTCCTACGTTACTGTGCCTATATCTTCTTGAAGACATGGGCTGGAGTGAGGCATGACTGTGTTAGGATGTGGGAGTCTCTGTCATTGCCAGTTTAAACATTTAATGCCATATACAGCAGATCTCTGACAGGTTTCAGGGCTAGTACCCATTATCTGAGTTAAGCAATCTATTTCTACTTCTAGTTATCTGTAGTACCTTGCAAACATAAAGCAGAAGGCTAAATAAAGCTCAATTTTGTAATTAACTACATCAGTTCTTTTCATGACTTAAAAATTTGGCTATTTATAAGGCATTGGCTATCAATTTGCGTTTATTAATTATAGTAACTTTCATGAGGCTAGAACTCTTAATACCTTTTCAGACTAGAACATGTTAGGTTTTAACCTTAAAAAATCAGTTTTGAATTGAAGATCTTTTGGTATCCAAATGAATTTTTTTAATCTATAAAAATAGTCCATAAAGAGACTGCAAATTTTTGACTTTTATATGGTGTATCATTATACAAAAATCTATAAATTATAGACATTCTAGGCTATATTATAACATAATAACATTAGCAAAAATAAGACTAAACACATTTTTATGACAGTGATTTGAAAATATTTTTCAAGACAGAACAGAAATCATACAAAAACCTTATCTCTATTTAAAAGTATCTTTGGAGACCTGTTTCTCTGGTCTGCTCATATCAGGTGTTTCTGCCTGTAATCAAAATGGTGAAACCATGACTACCCATAATAGAGATGGCTGCCAGATATGTGACTGCCCTTAACCAAGATGGCTCCAACTTCTCCAGCCCTTAGAAAAGATGGCCACCAACCATGTGTTGATTATATACCAGAAAGGAAACATGCCATATGATTTAAGACTAACTGAGCATAGACTTTCAGTTACTATTTTGATCATGGACTTTAAAAATGTTCTGAAAAGAATGAGCAATGACACATTTTTAGAGCTAGCAATAAAGTAGAACAGCATAAAACAGCTGTAAAACAGTATGAAACAACTTCAAAATTATCCTTATTAAAATGATATCTGAATCCCTAGTATATTAAATTCAGTGGCCAAACCCCCCTCAAAAAAACAAAGGAAGGAAGAAAGAAATAAAGAAATAAAGAAATAAAGAAATGAAAGAAAGAAAGAAAGAAAGAAAGAAAGAAAGAAAGAAAGAAAGAAAGAAAGAAAGATGTATTGAGCATAGGTGGCTGGAGGCAGGAGAAAGAAATAGCCTTCATTCACACATCATTATATAAAGACTATTTTAAACCAAGTTTGAATTAAATACACAGTATGTTGTAAATATATAACTTTGAATTTCAAATCACCATTGCACAAAAGTTCATAGTAACTTAAAATATGAGGTTTGTTATTGCTTTCTTAGTCCAGAAAAGACACAATAATAAACAGAGTTAATCAGGATTGAGGAATTTTGTAATTGCTGCTTCATATCATGTTGTCAACTTAAGATGGTGAAATCACCTAGCAGGTTGTAAGACCATCGTGGTTGCAAATATTCAAAACATTTTTAATAGATCTATTTATCTTTATATATTTTTCTTAAATGAGAGTTGAATCCATATTACATGCACATAGACATTCAACATGTGTTGAATTTGAGTTACAGACACACACACATATATATATATATATATATATATATATATATATATATA
>NW_021604705.1:3950893-3983906 GCF_004785775.1 Grammomys surdaster
ATATATATATATATATATACCTTAACAAGAGATGAATAAAGTCAAGCATTGTTGTAGATGTACAGACTATAACCTATACCCAATCAGTAATTTATGATCCTCAGATAAGAGTTTATAATATAATCTTATGATATGTGTTTTTCTTTTGAGAGCAGAATGCAAACAAATCAGAGATAAAAGATTTTAAAAAGTGGGGAAGTAGAACTTTAAGTGTAGAGTAGAACCAATTTACGTACAAGATATTTGGGAAACATTTCTGTGTGGTAGTGAAAATCTGGAAATCAGGTATGCCAATTTGTAATAAAAAATTGAGCCTTCAACTCAGCTGCAGGAAAGCCACGTGGAGGGATGGGGAGCACAGTTGAGTCCGTGTGGGCGAATGAGAGTCAGACCCATGTGGAGGAATAGGAGTAGAATTTGGAACCAAATTCAGACAAATGATCCATACATCCCAGGAGTGCTTTCATTCAGTGGTTTGGTTCAGAGGAGCTGTTGACAGGAATTTCAGTCTCTGGTCCCGCACCACCTAGTTAAAACTTACAGACATAGCGTTTAAGGAGCATGGAGAGGGAGACCAGGAAGAAAAAACAGGACTGGGAATCTCTTTCCATCTACTATATAGCTGGCAATAACTTTATGCATTTCCCATGGTCAGAGAGAAGAGTCACTGGCCTGAGCCCAAGGCATCCCAAGGACACAGGCAATACTAGAATAAGTAGGTACAAGCTGGCTAACTAGCTTGTCACTAGGCTAGTCATGGACCAGGGCAAAGTCCAAGCAGGGCAAAACGCCAGAGCTGACATAGTTCATCCAATACCAGGATTTATGAGAGAGGAAAAAAAAAAAAAAAGAATTGTGCCAGTTGAAGAGTGAAGCTATTCCCAAGGGAAAGATATCTGTGGTGAAGGGGAACTCACTAATTGGTCAGTGTACACAGAAATCCAGTGGTCGTGTGGCAGGAAAGTGGGCCTGTTGTATGTGGACTGGGGATAGGATCTCCGGGTTCTGGCATGTGTGACTTAAATCTGCAGTGGAGTGCACAAGAAGTGGGATAGACCATCTGAGTCTCATGGCACCAATGCTATGAAATATAATGTGGCATGCCAGTGGGTAGGGGTGCCTGGAGGGCCTATGCCAAGGCACACCCTGAGAAATCACACCATGTGACAGACCAGTTATAAGGGAGGTTTATTTAGAAGAAGCAGGATGGGGGGAGTAAGGACTTGGAGAGGGATAGAGGCAGACAGACAGAAGCACAGCCATGAGGAAAGAATGACAGAGAGGCCAGCAGGGAGCAAGTGGGAACTGGGAGAGAGAGAGAGAGAGAGAGAGAGAGAGAGAGAGAGAGAGAGAGAGAATGAGAGAAGGCTGGGCTGGCAAGCAGTCTTTTTAGCCACCAGGCCACTCTCTTTGGTCGGCGACAGTTGAGCAGGTGATAATATAAGCCCTTACTAGGTGCCTAGGAAGCCCCTAGCAGAATCGCCTGTAAGCTAACATACAGAACATTCAGCCTTTAAATAGCTACTGATGATCAAACTAGTCATCTGACTTTCATAGTACGCATCTCAATATTTTTTTGGGGGGGAACCCCTGCAACCTTGGTCAATTAAATATAGACAACCAAAAGAAGAAGTAAAATTGCGTAAACGTCATGGCCTCCTATTCTCACATTGTTTCCTGATTTCACTCAATCCAAATGAGACTTTCATTGAACTCTCAAGTAGCTCCTGAGAAATATAACTGTGACTGCAGCGGGAGCAAAATGAAACACACTATAAGGTAGCTGCTGGGTCTCTAGTCAGTCCGTTCGTTCTTCCTTTCCAGACAATGAATTCTGATTCCACTTGTCCTCAGGCCATCAAAACCTCTGCCATCCTTGTTCTGCATCAATAATCACACACTGTATTTGCCAAGAGAAGAGAAACAATTCAGCAAAGCCTATTTTCTACCCTCAGCATCCGGCCTCCTGGTAAATATCCAAGGTTGAGCCCACACTGTTTCTTCTAATACTAAATATGGGCGCCTGTTGCTTTTGGCTCAAACTATTCCATGATGAAGGAGAACTACTTTATCATAGTTTAAAACATTATTACATTAGTCTTATCCTAGCTTACTTATATGTTCTGCCTTCTAAGTCATCTCCACCTGTTAAAGCGAATGTTTCCTTGTCTTGAGGAATTATTTTGATCAGTCCACTTAATCTCTATAACCTACTTTCTCTTCCTTTCCTTTAAAACGATGTATTCAAATTTTGGGCATACACACACTCTCTCTCTACAAATTATGGCACTAATTATTTCATAAACTTACTTTGACTGGCCTTCTGCTCACAGGAGAATATCAAAATTTTAATGGCATAAAAGATTTTCATGTGCTGAATCTAAAAATGAATTTCCTGGTATTCTTATGAACTATCAAAGATGTTTGAAAACCAGAATCACTCTCTTGAGGAGACACTTACTTTACATTTAGCACATAGTCAGAGTCCAGTTCCTCTTGCTAATCTTTGTTTATAATGAGATCTTGTGGATCCTATTGATTAGTTTTTTCCATTAATTAGTTTATTTATTCACCTTACATCACAATCACAGACCCCTCCTTCTAGTATCCACCTCATGGGGCCTCTCTGCTCACTAATCCTCCCCTTCACCTCTAAGAAGTGGAAAGTACCCACTTGTGTACCAATCCACTCTGGTACTTCAAATTACTGCAGGACTAGACATATCCTCTCCCACTGAGGCCAGATCTGGCAGCCCGTTTAGAGGAACAGGATTCACATTCAAGCAACAGAATCAGGGTAAGCTCCACTTCAGTTGTAGGGATACCCCCATGAAAACCAAGCTTCACTTCTGTTTCATATGTGCAGGGGGCCTAGATCCATCCCTTGTATGCTGTTTGGTTTGTTGTTCAGTTTCTGGGAGCATTCAAGGCTCCAGGTTTGTTGACTCTGTTGGTCTTCTTGTGGACTCCTTATTCCCGCTGGGTTCCCCAGTCCTTTCGACAACTCTTCTATAAGACTCCCTGGGCTCCGTCTAATGATGTTTTTAACTGTGATAAAATAGTTCTCCTTCATCATGGAATAGTTTGAGCCAAAAGCAACAGGCGCCTATATTTAGTATTAGAAGAAACAGTGTGGGCTCAACCTTGGATATTTACCAGGAGGCCGGATGCTGAGGGTAGAAAATAGGCTTTGCTGAATTGTTTCTCTTCTCTTGGCAAATACAGTGTGTGATTATTGATGCAGAACAAAGATGGCAGAGGTTTTGATGGCCTGAGGACAAGTGGAATCAGAATTCATTGCCTGGAAAGGAGAATGGACTGACTACCCCACTGTGGTAGGAGCTGGAAGCACACTCATTCTGATCTGTCTCACAGAATCTTCCAGCGTATCCAGCAGAGCAGATACAGACATGGTACTCAGGGTCTTTATGACAGATGTCTCCATGTTGGCAGGTGTTCCTTCCACAGGAATTAGAAGCAGTTTCACAGTTCATCCCCCTGTACACAGGAGGACATTGGCACAGGAAGTCCCTTTATCCTGGGATATTCATACTAGTGGCAATTCCTTGGCAGGGACTGGAAAAGTAAAGGTATTTAGACTTTCACAGTCTTTGTTTAACTTATTGGCTATGTCTAAGTAACAATAATCTTGGGGAAAACCCTTGCGTCTATATTGTTTCAGGAAGAATTCAATAAACACCTGATACTGGTTTTATTGCAGAATGAATCCTGGCACCTCAAGCCAATGTAGGACTGGGTACATCCTCTCCCTATGAGGCGAGTCAAGACAGTCTAGTTAGGGGAGCAGCATCCACAAACAGGAAACACTGTAAGGGTAAGCCCTGCTCCAGTTGTGTGAATTAGTTTTTATTATCAATTGGAACCAACGTAAATTATCTGGGAAAAGGGAACATCACTTTAGAGGACATCAATTGGCCTGTTGCCCTGTCCATGCCAGATTGTCTTGACTGAAGACTGTGCTGCTGCAGTAGTGCTGTCTCTAAGCAAGAAGTCCACTGTTGTATCAGAACATTATCTGAGTATCAGCCAAGGAACAGGAATCCTCTATGGTTTCCTCAGTTCGTGCTCCTACATCTCTCATTGATAGATAATGACCTTGTTGTATAAGCCAAGCAAATCATTTATTCTTCTACGTTGTTTTTGTTAAAAGCATTTTATCACAGCAACCATAATCAATCAATCAATCAATCAATCAATCAATCAATGATGACCATGTTGAGTATTAGGTCATTTTAATGTGTGCTTTATATTTCATATATTATCTATTGAAAATCAATTACAGTGTCATATCTTTTTTGACCAAGCCTCATTTCAAGTATATTTGTATGATAGATGTTATGTAATAGAAGTCTAAAAATAAGAAGTGTAATATTGCTTTGACAAATATCGAAAGCCTGTTTTTCTGTAAGTTAAAAGTGCTATTTGAAATTTTTTCTTAACTTTTCAATACAGTAAGTTTTCCTGAGAGCTTATTCACTACAGTAGTGGTCTTAATGGGAACAGAGGCAGACTTACCCTTGAGGAGACACTGGTCAAAGTCTAGAGACATTTTGATTGTCATCTCAGCTGTGAGCACTATCATTCAGTATATTGAGGTCAAGGTTGTTGCTGAACATCTTGTAATGCATTACATGACCCTCCCCAGCAAAATTTCTGACCCAAAAATATGAGGAATGCCAAGGTTGCAAAGTCCTTCATAGGGTAATCATCTAAAAATGGAAAAGTTCAAAAATAATTTTGTACCCACCCAGTTATAAATATATGCCATTTGACAATTTAAGAGCAACTTACTAGAGTCAAAATGATTTTCAATGCTATAGTATCTTAGTTAATATAGTTTATAAACAATAAACAGAGATTGTTTATAAACAATGAACAGAGAAGTTAAGTAAAGCCATACTGTTTTTAGGAGGAATCCTACTAGGAACTGTCTTTATAATTTTATTATTTTTTTTAATATTTGGTAATTTTATACATGAATATAAGATATTTTGATCAAGTCTACCCCTAATCCTTCCTTTCTATTCCTTCCTTAACCTTCTCCCTTTCCTTAATTTCACTGATCTCTGTCTCTGTTTCTATCTCTCTTTATTATGCCTTGTATTATCTGTGTATGAATATGTAGCCTCTTGGGTGTTGCTAACCTGAAGAAAACCCACTAACCCTTCCCAAGCAGCCATCAACTGTCAATAGTTTCTTGGCTAGGGTGGGACTTCATGAGCTTCTCCGTGATCTATGCTGGGAATCTGGATGACTTGTTTTTGTGCATGCCACATGAATGCAGTCATAACCACATTCATTCAGTGTATGCAATGTCCCTGTCATGTACTGAAAATGCTATTTTCCTGAAAATATCAAGAACGTCTGGCTCCTGCAATAGTTTCATCCTCTATTTCATGATAATGTCTGAGCTTTGAAGAGAGGGCTACAGTTTAGATGTTACATTAAAAACTGGGAACTCCACCGTCTCTTATTTTCTGCATAATGGCCAATTGTGGGTCTTACCATCCTCTCCAAATGTTTCTCTGACAAGGTTAATGAGAGCCTTATTTTTAGATCCACGGATCTAAAATAATTGTATTTAGATCTATGTATCTAAAAATAAGAACTTTAAGGGTAGCTTATTACTACTTCCATTTAACACAGTACTATTGGGTTTTTTCCTTAGAGCTTACGACAGGCTGCCTTGAAATTCTGCCCTAGTTAACAGTATCAGACATTAGTTCCACCTTTGGGGGATTATAAAGCCTTTGCACAAAGCTCTGGCAAGTAATTAGGTAAAATATGTATAGCTTGCTGTGTTTGAGGTAGAAGTATGAATACCGTTGACAACTACTTTGAAAAGAAATGACCAGACTTTTAATTGATATCTTATGGTGTCTGAGAGAGGATCAGCCCATTTAAAATATATATATATGATAAGTATGTATCCTATATATATGCATATGCATACGTATATATTTTAGGAAGCTCTTTTAGTCATGTTTTTATATACTTTCTTTTATTATAGAGATTATAATATTTATTCAGTATATATATCATCATTTATTCCTTCCCTTTACTCCCTTTAATCCTGTCCATATATTGCTACTTACTATCTTTGAAACTTATGGCATTAACTCTTGATACATATATTTATTGAATATATATATATATATATATATATATATATATATATCTTGAAATATAGCTGTATTTGATATATATGTATATATCAAATATATATATTTGTATGGGCATATATGCATGTTTGCATATATGCATATTTCTAAATATAATCTACTCAGTCTGTATGATATTACTAGTAGGTATATTTTCAAGGCCCTCTTCCTTTAGATTATTATGTAAGAATTATTTTAGAATATTGATCACAGTTATTAAAGAAGATTTATTTTGTGACCAAGGTCTGTTGTAATTATTTAAATATGGCCTCTGGTCAAATGGACTATCTAAGCTGCGATGGCTCTGCCTAGCACTGCCTCCATGTTCTGTGGCCAGAGGTCATTTGTACGTCACAGCTAGTAATGGCCTGCCAGAAACACCAGCCCCGCCACCCACGAGATGCCAGTGTGGGAGATGCTCTGCCAATCTTCCACGCTCTTTCCACAAGGCTGGGGATTGCCCAGACCATCCCGCCATCCACGCAGGCCCAGTAATAAAATGAGAATCTAATGCTTAAAGATTAATCAAAGGCTTTATATGTTTGGTAATGCCCAATAACAATATGCCCATACAAAGAGAGTTGTTTCCCAATTAGCTAACCTAAATAAAAGTTGTTACCCGTGACTGCTCTCCATACCTGCATTTCTCTCCATTGCTCCTATATCTCTGCTTTCCCCAGCTCCTCCTCTTCCTTTTCTCTTCCTCCCACCTTAGCTCCTCCTACAAAGGTCTTCAATTATTTTGTTTATTTTAACATATTTTGGCACAGATATCAAAATTGCAAACCAAAATTAACAAGTTGCAAGTCAGGCCCTGTAACAGATCTATAACGTTCTTAATTATGCTCTATCAGCTTCAATCATTTTGTTATAGACTTTTGTTGAAACTGTCAGTATAACTTAGAATTATCCATACTAAATTCTCTTTGTAGACAGATTTTTCAAATATTGATTTTGCTTTAAAAAGCTTTTATCTTTTCCTTATGGCAGTTTATTTGTGTTTCTTCTGTAGGTTCCATGGGACTGTAGCAAATAGAAGTGAAGGAAGCAATCACAGCAATGCCCAAGCCTCTCACCAGAAGACTGGAGGCTTAGTGAGGATTTGCATACTCTTTGAAGTGTTATCTTCCTGTCTTCCTGTTTGGTTCTTCATTTCCCCAGACATAAATACAATCATGAATTATCTTCTGTATTTACTTTCTTTAACATTTATAATTAAATAAAATTGTTTTCTGAACAGTACTTTCTTAGCTTTATTTGTTTTAGATGGTTCAGGAATAAGAAACAAAATACACATAATTTTCTACTATATGTCTTTATTTATTTGGTTCTACTACTTCAGTATTCTTACTTATGTAACTCCTATAGTTAAAAGCATAAGAATAATTACTATAATAAGAATAGTTTAAATTTCACTTACAATGTGTCATACAGTGCCTACATATGTCGTCCATAATAATTTATTTCACTTATCTAAAGGTAAATATGACCGCTCATCAGTCCCTAATTTACAAATGAAGAAAATGTAAGCTTTATTTATTTATTTATTTATTTATTTATTTTTCTCTCATAGAATATATCTGACTACAGCTTCTCTGCCCCTCCCCACACCTCCCCTCTCCCAAAGATCCACATTCCAGCCTTTCTCTTCATTAAAGAACAGTCTCCCAGGATATCAAACAAATACAGCACATCAAGATACAATAAGACTTGTGGTAAACCCTCCTATCAAAGGCTAAGTGAGGCAACTCACCAGGAGGAAAAGGGTCCCAAGAGGAGGCGAAATCGTCAGAGAAACCCCTAAAGAGCAACATGCTAGCAAATACAGTTATGTATGTAGAGGACTTAGCTAAGTCCATGATTACCTCTTTAGTCTCAGTGAGCCCCTGTGAGTCTCTGTGAGCCCTGGCGAGCCCTGCTGAGTTGATTTTGTGGGCTGTGTTCTCTTGATGTCCTCTAATATTCTGGCTCCTACAATTCTTCCTCTCTTCTGCTGAGTTCCCTAAACTCCAAGAGGAGGTACCCAGTGGAGATTTCCAACTTCGGTCTTTCTCAGTCTAATGCTTGGCTGTGGATCTCTGCATTTTTTCCCATTGGCTGTTTAAGTAAGTCTGTCTGATAATGACTGGGTTAGGGACTGACCTATGAGTGTGATAGAATATGTGAGATGTTCTTACTTTGCTCAATATTATGTAGTTAGTAAAAAAGTTGGATTTTCAATACATAGCTTTTTAGATATAGAATATATCCTGTATAAATGTTTCTATTGCTTTTCCCAGAAACAGTAAGCTAACATGAAAACAAAAACAAATTGCATAAGTTCACAGAATTTCAAATAACTCTCCTAATGTGTCATTATGTACTCATACAATATTGTCTACCATTCATCCAGGAATATGTGCATTCCTGATGAGAACCCTGATCTATTCCAATAAATATAGAGGGTCAGGAAATTGAAGAGTGGTGTGTAGCAATGGGGGATGGAGAACTGTAGATAACCAGCAGAAAGTCCTCGATGCCAGAAAAGCAATATGCTCCCAGACCCACTGAGGAAGACATTAGCTGAAATAGCCAACAAAAGGGAGAAAGAAATGTAAAGATCATATCCAGAGGTTAATCGTGGCTCTTGTTTGAGGAATGGGGCCACTTACCCTTCACACAATTTAAACTCAGAACTGCTCCTATCTAAAGGAAACACAGGGACAAAGAGTGGAGCAGAGTCTGAAGGAAAAGCCATCCAGAGACTGTCCCACCTGGGGATCCATCCTATATACAGCCACCAAAGCTCTCCATACTTGCTAATGCCAAGCAGTGCTTCCTGACAGAAGCCTGATATAGTTGTCTCCTGAGAGATTCTGTCAGAGCCTTATCTATACAGATGTGGATGCTTGGAGCTAACCATAGGCCTGAGCATGGAAACCCCAATGGAGGAGTTAGGGGAAGGACTGAAGGAGTTAAAGGGGTTTGCAAGCCCAAGGGAAGAACAGCAATATCAACCAACCAGTCCCCCACCCCCGCCCTCACACCCACCACCACACCTGCCCCCACCCCCGCCTCCCAGGGCTCCCAAGGACCAAACCACCAACCAAGGAATACACATGAAGGAACCCATGGCTTCATCTTCGTATGTGCCTGAGGATGGCCTTGTTTGGCATCATTGGGAAGAGAAGCCCTGGGTCCTTTGAAGGCTTGATGCCTCAGCACAGGTTAATGATAGGGTGGTGGGGCAGAAGTGGGTAGGTGGATAGGGGAGCACCCTCGTGGTGGCAGGGGGAGGTGGTGGAATGGGGGAATTTCGGAGGGGGAACTGGGAGGGAGGATAATATTTGAAATGTAAATAAACAAAATAACTAATTTTTTAAAAAAAGAATCTTCTTCCTGTAGAAACTTGATGCCCCAAGAAGGAGGATGCTGGCAAGGAGGGGAGACAAGGGTGGGAAATGGGGGATTACTGTTTAAGAAACAAAGGAGAAGAGAGATGGGGTGAAGAACTCTGGGAGGAGAGAGTGGGAAGGGGCAACATTTGAAGTGTAAATAAATAAAATGATTTATTAAAAAATAATCCTTTTAGTCTTGTAAATGCATAATTACTACTATTGTTTTATCTCTCATAAAAGTTATAGATTGTCATTAATTAATAATAAAATAACCTTACTTTAATGCCTTAACTCATCTATGCTCTCTCTCTCTCTCCTTTAACGGTATGTTCTTTCTCAAAGTAATAGTAGTAGGTTGTCCCCTCGGCACTATTGTTTAGCAGCAGGCTATTGGCCCTGATAATGATGATAGGTACAGCTTCTGTATTGTAGACATTGCCTTAAATCCTACAGAAAGTGATTGCTTCACACCATAACATTGACAAGTCTACAGCACCAGTAAGACTATCTTGTCAGTGTCACTATTGTAGCTTCCAGGGACTATAGCCAGATAAGGCTGATGATAACTCCTCCTATCCAGTAACCGTCGCAGCACCTTCTAGTACTATGAAATCACAGAGATCATTGCAGAGGAGGGTCAGCAAGACTGAAGAGTCAGATGCCATAGATGACAAAAAGCAAAACAAAACAAGACACCCCAATGTTTTCACGACACAACAGGGAAGTTTCACATATGAATTCAAAATGGTAATGACAACATTCATAAGACCATTGCAAGTTTAAGCAATACAGAATCTCAGTACATAAAGGGATAGTCCCTTAAGTCCTACATCTAGCGAGTAGATATTAGAAATTAATAGCTGCCAGGAAATGAAAATTAATTTCCCTTAAGGGTGTGGTATATTATAGGTATAACATACTCCAGTAGATGTTATATATAGCTAGCCCTAACTGGACTATATGGTTATGGAAAAAAATATGAGGACACAATTTGGATACATGTAAAATTGAAGATGAATCTCAGAGAAATTGGTATAGGAGTATGAATATGTTCAAAATATACATGAAATTTACAAAGAATTAATAAAATCTGTAGTTAAAAACAATGTATTATAGCCTCTCTCAAATTCACAATTCATTATTAAGAACTATATAACTTGTTTTAATCCTGATAATTTAAGCTATCCAAAGAAAGTTAAACTCAAATCTTTCTTTTTAGCACTTAGAAAAGTTCCTTCTTTTCATTTGCAGGGAAACATTTTATTGTTGATTCTTCCACATTTCACAAGCTAAACATTGTAATCACCATGACTTAGAATTTGTAAACTGGCAAAACTATGTCATCATCATGCTATTCTTGTTTAGATGTCTATGTCCACATTTGCTTTTTAGTAAGTACTTATGTCAGGTTAAAAGGAAATCAAGTTTGTTTAGTAGTCAATTTAGTTATGTTGCTAAAAAAAATGACAATGGAAAAATCCATGTCATTTAATTCTTCAGTAATCTAAGTTTTTCAGTCTGTCCATTTATATAATTCTCAAATTGTATAAAATAATTATTACAGATAGTTTAGTAGAATTATTTGGAAATGTCAACAACTAACGAAATTCTTTTAAAAATTCATTTAAATCTTCACTTGCTCTTCATGTTTCCATAATAGTTAATTTTATTATCTGCACTTGAAAATATGTAACTGGGTATTACTATTTTTAAAATATAAGTCAAGAATCACAATTTTCAGAGATGAATCTAAAATTTTTAAGAAATTAATGAATGAATAAACAAACTTCTATTAAAAGTATCTCCAACAGAGCTGTGATATTTGGCCCACTATATTTATCCCTGCTTAATCTCCCGCTGTTATTAACTCACCAAGATTTAAACAGTGTGCTAAATTGCTTCAGATTCAATATTTGTGCTGTGTTTTCTGTACAAGGGCTTATATACAGATATAAGCCAATGATTTTTGTATTTATTATGACAGCAACAAAACTATCTTAACCCCTGTACTCTAAATTGGAATATTAAACACTATGCTTTCCAAATAGAATAGATTTATTTGGCAAGATAATCTTTTCACATGCCAAGAACAGTCTGTTTTGTACAAGTTTATTGATATATAAAATCCAGATTTATTAACATTTGTAAATTGTTCTTTTTCTATTATTAAAGTATTAAACACAAACTCACTGAGACGCCTTAATAGTGGATTATAATTACTTCTAATGGATGATTTTATTTAAAGTCAATTTTTTCTAATTTCTCAACATCAATCTAATATTCTTTATGGATTTTGCATGTGGAAAGTGAAAATTAAAATAATATTTATGTGAAATAAATTTAAGATTACAATAGCTCTGATCCTCTATTAAATATTTGTTGTTTAATAATCTTGTATAGATATAATATATTTGTATTACATATACATAATGGAGGAAAATAAAGAGTAGACTTGTTTGTTGAGAACTAAGCTTGACTTGTTTGAGATAAATAAAAGCTTATAGTGAAATATCTAGGATTAAACATATTAGGAAAAAAATAAAATCCTATCACTTAAGGAGTAGAGACAACATTTGAACTTCATGTGTCGAAGGAGAGAAAGTATTCGGGGTGAAAGTGTAGCAAACACCTGGCAAACTGTTCAGTAAAACCAGGTACCCTATGTCTCCTTGCCAAACCAGAAACTAGATATGAAAAATGAGACACAAACACAAGTTAAGAAATGCTTGGACTAATTGTTTGGCACTGGACAACCAATTGGTGTGCTCTTCTTATCCAGTTGCCTGTAGTTCTTTGTGTGGAGTTGAGGGCTCATGGGTTTTCCTCATTGACTTTGGAATCTTTATTGATTTCATCCTTGTTCAGTTCATATTGTTAGCTGGTAAGAATTTATGGGTGTAGATGCTTATGTTACTAGGAGACACAATCTCACCACGCACTCCATCATCTTGCTTTTTTACAATCTTCCCCCTCCCTCTTCCACACTGTACCCTGAGTCTTAGGGGTCAGGGTGTTTAGTAGATGTAACCTTGGAACTGGGACCCACAATTTTGGCTTTTGATAGGTTGTAGTGTCTGTAGTACTCTTTCTATGTTTCAAAAAGGAATTCCTTTTGAGAAGAGTGAAGACTATATCTATATGTGGGTATAAGAAAGATGTTTTTAGATTGTTGTTAGTTATTGTGCTGGCTTAGTAAATTAGAGGCTGCGGATTCTCCTCCAATAGTCATGATTTCATCAGCAGTAAATAGTTAGCTTGGGTTCTTGTACTAAGCATGGTATCCCTCTTGATGAGCAAAACCCCTGAAAACATATATGCCAATAACATATGTATGTTCTTGTGGTATATATGTGCTTGTGAGATATATGTACTGAGGATGTTGTGTGCCCTGCTCTGTCAGCCTCTATTTATATCTTGAGACAAGGTCTTTCACTGAGCAGAAAGATAGCTTGGCAGTCAGCAACCTCAGAAAGTCTCTAGTCTCTGTTTCACATGGCTGGTATTACAATTACATAAATCACAAGTTATGTGCAAGTTTGAAGACCTGAACATGCATCCTCACAGTATGCACTTTTACCCACTTAGCCTTGTCCTCAGCTCCAATTCAAATATTTGCCAAGCAATAATTCTCTTGTTAAAAATTAATTTATTTATTCAAATGCAAATAAAAAACCATAGTTCTACTATAACAAGCATTCTATTCCTTTTAAACATAGTTCATATCTTAGAAGCAAAATGTTTTAACTTTTAAAAGTTAAGCAAATTCAGTCTCCAGTAAACTAGAAAAAGTCTGGTGTGGTAAGATGTTATAGCAATGTTAAGTTGAATTAAGTGTTCATGAGCTTGTTTGTCTAAAAGTTATTAGGGTTAGATAGTTATAAACATTCATGCAATGTGTTACTTCAGAGTTTCTCAAAGCTTTATGCTGAAGCCATTCCACTCTGGGCACCTCTTAAGGAAACAAATTCTCAGAGTGGACCAAGCCAACCAGTTTTGAGTTTAGCAATACATATTTAAATAAGCTCTGTAGAAGAGTACAAGATACTATTGAAAACTGTTACACTAAAATACTGAAGCATGTTTATAGTAGCTTCAACTTATTTGGATTCATAGATAGATACCCATGGTTTGATGATTTTATATGCTTCCTTGCTCAGAACAGCTATTTTTTTTACTACAATGAAATTATTCCCCAAAGTGATAAGCTTCTTTATAAACTAAATAAGCTTCTTTCATAAAAGATATTATATATCTCATATAATGTATATATATATATGACACACTTATAAATATATATATTTATATCTTATAAAGACATGCTAATATCTTATAAATGACACACTTTAAAGATATATATCTTTATATATATCTTATAAAGATATATCTTTAAAGTGTGTCATTTTAGGGAATATTTTGTTTTTTAAACAGTTTTGGAAGTAGAGGTGTAAGGTCATACAAGCAAATATACATATTGATATGCAAGAGATGTAAATTCAAAGGTCCAAGTGAAATATCAAAATCGCAAGTAGATTTAAACAGAGAATGTTGTGGAATAAATAATACAAATGGCACTTATGAAATGCAAAATAAACTCTTATACAAAAGCGTGAGTAAACTGTGAATCAGAAACAGGAACAAGACCCATGTTTTGCTAGGGACATTCTAGTTAAGCCTACCTGTGATCCTTTTGGGAAATTGACAGAAGACAGTAATGAATAAATAAATAAAATTTAAATACTGAATTAAGCTAATCAGGTCAACAGAAAAAAATAAAGCTTCCTCAAGCATGTAGTAAAATGATGTCTATAAAGAGAGCAAGAGACTCATATCAGTCTCGTGTGGGCTATCCCATGTACTAATGTCATAGAGTCCTCTTACATCAGTCTCGTGTGGGCTATCCCATGTACTAATGTCATAGAGTCCTCTTACATCATCACCAATAGATTCATTAAAAGGAAGCTCTTACCAAGTTCTGATCATCCATTTTATTTGTCTTTACTGTGTCAACCTTTGAAAGATTATTTCTCTGTGGTCAGCAATACTATGAATACTAAGCAAGGTAAATTCACAATCCTTTGTTAACGCTTTCAGATGCCATAACTATCATGCATACGTAGCTCTATTCTTAAATTTTAAGTTTTAGAAATCATTCGATTTGCATCCTATTTTATATATATATAATCCATAAGTCTGCTTGGAGCTTAGCCAATTAAGCATTAAATTAACAAAGCAATGACTCAGTCTCTATTTAGCAGAGATTTCTTGCTTGTACAGAAACTTTTTCATTATGGGAAGGTGACAAGTATGATATACACTAATATCCTGTAGAAGAAAACACGGCAGGGATTGAATAAGTATTTTAAAAATTAATCTAAGTTTACGTCATGCTGGTAGTGAGTCACTGGTCACAGTGGGAGAGAACCTGTTGTGAACTTTCGCCGGGCTAGAGGACATAATGCAGTCTTTTCCCTTTCATGACTTCTTGTCCACTATTTCTTCTGGTCTAAGGTTTTGTCACACTTCTAAAAATTATGCGTCATTTCCTCTGTAATAATGGTGCTGTCTATTTGTTTGAAATTTCCTGACATAACATTAAACTTGACAATGCTTAGTATTCAAGTATTTTCTTCTAACACAAATATGGACGAGTGAAGAGTAAGTGATATTAATCTTTTAAGGGAAAGTGGCTCTTTGTCTTTAGTCTTTAAAAACAATGAAAGTGGTGTCATTAATTGCTTTGAAATCTGAGTGATTACCATGGATGCTGTGTTCTAGGAGATTTTGCTCACTGGAAGACATTAAGTTATTAATACCGTTTTTTTTTTTCTGGCTCTGAAACTCAGATTATCTGGAAATTAGTATTGTGGCTTGTGTTTTCTAAGGAATGTGTTGAGTTTATCTCAGCAACTTTGTACTGAAATTTCTATGAAATTTTCTCCTTTATTAGTATTGAATCTGCAACGACAGTGTTGAAATCTCTTCCTCACTGATATTTTAATTTGAGACTCACCTCCTGCTCTTTGTGCCATTAAGGTAAGCTAAAGTTTTGTCAATTTATCCATTTCTTCAAACCAACACTCTGATTTCTTTTGTTTCTTTGAGAAGGGAATTTTCTCTATGTTTTTAGAGACATGTAGATGTAGATATAGACATACAAATATATTTCCTCCAGAGGACAGATTCATCAGGAATAAATAGAATTTCTGAGCACTGAGACATGTTTTTCACCGACATGTTAAACGTTTAAGGATTCTACTCAGTGGATGGAGTTCTTGGCTTCTGTGTGTTTCAGTTGCCACACCTGAAAGATAGAGCTTACGATTTATTCCTTGTAGTTGTTCTCGTAACAATCAAGAAGAATACATAGTATTCAGTGTAGTCCTAATAGATAACAGTTTTCAGTATATTTGATAAAATAAATCATAAAATGAATTTGTTACAATATCAAATACCATGTGTGTGTGCACACATAAACACACACACATATACATATGCACACACATGTGTGCGTGAACACACACACACACATTTACTTCAATGAACACATACATCATCATTAAAGGAAAATACGTGCAGAAGAACCATTACTATGCATTATCACTCAATAATATAAGGAGATATTCATAATTCTAAAGAAATGTTAAACAATCACAGTAAGTATACATTTGCATCTCTATATAGTCTATATTCAATATTCTAAAATACTGCAAGAACTATTATTTTTCTGACAGGATGAATGATGAGAGTTTTATCATACTGCTTTTTAGAAAGCACCACATGAGATAACTTTTAAAAAGAAAAGAGCATTACATCTTTTCTCACATTTCAAAAATGAATTTTTGCTGTTTGATTTATTTGTTCTCTTTGATAAATATGACTCATTTTTGATAAATGAACTATAAAAAGGCCTTGTGTCCTCTTTCTTTGCTTTTAATGTGTCAGAATTCCAAACATAGTAACGTAAAGCTAGAAACATAAACAAAGGTTATGTCGATGAGTGTTCAAACTATGTGGGTTGTGCTCAGTATTTCAAAATAAATCCGGAACACATTTGCAGGTGGTAGAAATGAAGGGATCTTCTCCAGCCTCCTCTAGTGGAGAAAAAATGATCTCTGGT
The DNA here is from genome assembly GCF_004785775.1 of Grammomys surdaster. NCBI lineage: Eukaryota > Metazoa > Chordata > Mammalia > Rodentia > Muridae > Grammomys > Grammomys surdaster. The sequence goes on from NW_021604705.1 coordinate 3,967,570, forward strand.
TTCACAAGGTATTTTGTCATAATGGACTGTTAATCATAAAAACTGATGAAAGAGAAGGAGCTTCCTCTGAATAGCATGTACTAATTAGAAACAGACCATCTGCTGTGAAATCCAACAAAAAGGACAACAGGGCAGGCGGGTTATTCCTGTGCCACTGTGATGTGGTAACTTCAGGCTTAGCTGTTTATTCTTTAAGACAGTTTGCTAAAAAATTTAAGGAAAACACGTTTACTTGACTAGTTCACTGTGAAATACTTACAAAAAATTGCATCAAAGATACACTGATTATGAACTACATAATATAAGAAGTTGAATAATGTTAAATAGCTTAATACAATATGTGTAGAACTTTAAAACCTAATATTTGACCTGTCAAGACCTATTTTACAGATGTCTGAAATTGGAGATTTAATTTTAATGACAAAATGAATACTGATATAATTAATTCAAGCTTCTTTTAATGAATTTTGCATCCTGGAAAAGGAGTTGTTATATTCCTAGTTGAAAATGTATTTATAATGTTGGAATTAAAGACTATCCCTTAAAGTAAAATAGTTCAAAGGGAATTATGACATGACCTAATACAGTATGATGGTGATTAGAGTGTTCAAATGTAAACAACAAATAAGAAAATGATATCTGTAAGTGTAGAACAGTATTTGACTGGGAATTGTTTATCAATTGTTGTTTTCTTCTAAGGAATGTATATCTACAAATTTTATAATTTCATTAAAAGTCCAAACCAGATTTTATCTGACTCTAACACATTTGCTGGAAAAATCCTCTTTCAAATAATATTTGAAGTCATAAAATTATTGTGCCATACATGACAAAGCAGAACACAATCCTAATGTAGAAAGACATTCCACTCAAATCACTATCTTAGCCTAATGGGTTAGTCTGTTACTCAGTCTTTCTGTATTAGTTATATTACATTAAGTCAGTGGCAAGTGTACATTTAAAGTCTTTAAGCAAAAAATATACATACAGTTTTATATGCTATTTTCTTTATATCTGGTTTGATTTTTCAATACTCTATATCTTGGTGGTAAGTATGAGGAGTTAATTATATTTCACTTTTGAAAGTTCTTGATAGCATCACCCACTTAATGAAAACTGTGTATTGACTAGTGTTTCTCTTTCTTTTCAGCTCTGTATTAAGACCAGAAATTATAATTTATACTTATCTAAATAATTCATCTCATCATAGATGAACACAAACCATCTAAACACTCTTCTTAAGCTTTCACTTAAAAAAAAACTTATATATTTATTTGTTTGTTTTGTTTTCTTTAGAATTTGAGAAAGTACATCAATGTTATCTGGATTCTTGTAGAAAAGTTAAGTAAAAGAAAAAAGTGCATCCAATCAGGTTCCTATGAAAAAGAGTGCTAACGAATGTTTGGCACCTGCATACTGACAGGGGCTCTCATCTAAGCAGTGCTGAATAAATTTGGAAAGTAAAAGGAAATGGAGTAAGTATAGCAATAAAGAATGATATCTTTCAACATTTAAAAAAGAGAGACTAGAGAGATGGCTCAGAAGCAATTTTATACGCCTGAATTCAGTCTCAACTCCCAAGTACGGTAGTTCATGAATGTTTGTAACTTGAGTTCTATCTCCCAACTCCTGCCTTCCACACACATCTACACACACACACACACACACACGCACGCACGCACGCACGCACGCACGCACACACAAAGAGAACTTTTCAGATTAAAAAAAACAGAGAAGATGAGTAAAATACAGAAAAATAAGGTAGAAAGTTAAAACATAAAATTCAAATTACTCTGTCATGTGCCTCCCAAGTGTAGACGATAGAGATGGTGTTATACAGAGAAGACTTCATGATTGATTTGTAAGAACTACTGCAGAGTCTGTGAGAATAGCTGTCAGTTCAGTTCATATTCAACATCTCTCATCTCTAAGGCAAGAATCAGCATATGTAATAGTTTTATTTTATGTGTGGGGTGTCGTTATGTGTACAAGAGCATGTGCCTGGACATGCTGAGAGGTTGGTTGAATGCATCACTTGGAACTGGAGTTGTAGGCCTTTACTATGCTTGTTCTGTGAGTTCTGAGATCCAAATTTGGGTCCAATTTCTGAATACATGGTTGCATAGCAAGCACCCTTAATAGCTGAGCAATTCTTCCAGCGGCTGACTTCTTTTTCTGGTGACAACACCCATTTCAGAAAGGGAGTTTAATAAACAGCGCCTTAGAGAGCAAGCTTTTAACTTGCTCACCATGGCCCTGTCAGTCTCAAATGTGATGCCTGCCACCTCACGAACAGTATTTCATTTCAATTCAAGCTGGGAAAGAATAGCAGAGTGAGACAGCAAGAAAAACAGACAAAAAAACTTTGTAATCTTGTTTCATGTAACTCATTTTCTCATCAGGCATATTTTAGAAAGTCTGAACATATGAAATTTATTCTTGTTAAGTTTTATGACATTTAATTAGTGCAAATAAACCTACATTTTTCATTTTGTCTCTGTAGATGTTTTCATTAGAGATATACATTTTGTGCTCTGTTTTCCATTTTATTATAAAGAATTTATCAAGAGAATATTAGATTTTTTAATAAAAACATTATTGTTAATAACATATACTATATATTATATTGTATTCCTTAGTAGTCTTGCTAATGGTCCTATCATTCACCATACCTTCTAACAACACTTCTAATCCTTTCTTTCCATCAGCTACAACATCATTTCCTCTATTATACTTTCTGCTTCAACATATTTGACTATTGTGATAAATACCAGTCTTTTTTTTCCTTCTTAGAATAAGATTTTAATGTTCACTAATAGCATGGGTTGATGCTTTGTTTGAATGAGTATTCATAACATCTGGATATATGCATATAATAGATTTTACATGCCCTGATGGTCAGTTGATGGACACAGTTTGTTTACAATTTGAAGACAATGCTGATTCATGCATGTGTATGCAATGTTTGCACAGACCTGTGTAGTCATCTCATTGAGTCTATACCTAAGGTTTAAACTTGTATTTTGTTACAGAGCCTTGAACTTTCTCAAATAATCAAATATTGAACAACATGTAGTATTTGGTAGTTCAGGAAGTCTTTTAATCTTTTTGTTTATACATTTGTTTGAGTTTTTAAAAATTAATTTGTGTGATATCAAAATGTCAAATATTTTATTTGAGCATCGTATGTTATTATACCAGTGTTTCAATATTAAGAAGAGAATTTTGAATGATGTTTCTTTTTTGTGTCAAATATAAAATGGATGTTCTGCTAGGCATTGTTACAATGCCTGCTTGGTAAGATGGTACATTTTTCTTGGATATAATAATTCAGGTATATGTTTTTAAGCATCAAAAAATTATAGTGACATAGGATGCTGAAGAATAAAGGTAGTATTAACAGAATAAGAAATTTATGATGCACAATGATGCTATTTTCATTTGTTTTAAGAGCTGTTAATTTTCTCAAAGTAATGGAGTTTTTAAGCTCTAGTTTCTAGGTTCTATGCTCCATAGCTTTTATAGTAACTAATATGTCTCTGGAGTATAGAACATGTAAGAATATTATAATTTTGATAAAAAACAGCATGAACAAATTAAAAAGATGCACTCCACAATTGATTTTTATCAAATAAATGGATGTAAAAACAAGACTATAGATTCATGTCTACTTTGAATGCCATGTGACCTTGAAAATCTAGTTATCTAATAACTTAATGTGATTTGGTTAATGTAAACACATATGGTTTGGGGAGAATAGGCAATTCTTGTGCACTGAGGCAGTCTTCATCTTACTGCTCTTGAGAACTACAACACTCTACAGTGTGAAGGGTGAAACTACAGGTTAGCAAACAAGCATACACTTGAAATTTTAAATGTTTGTTTGAGACTACTAGGTAAGGAGTAACTGAACTGACAAACAAAACCTTCTAGCACACTCAAAGAATTAGGGAGAAAATTTTATTTTTAGTTTATTCAACAAGTATTAAAGTGCTTAGACTCAAATCATCATAATTGTTATATTTGTGAAATAGAGATTGTCTAAAGACTTTCCTGCTTGAAGCATGAGAATGATTGAGAATAAAAGGAACTAGGTATCACAGCACTTCTTAACGTTTGAAAAACTGTATATGCACACATACACACACACGCACATATATGCATAAATATGCACACACACATACACAGGTAACCTATTGGATACATTGAGAATAATGTTGCTATCTAATTGTGTTCTCTGGTTCAGTGTCACTTGCAGCAATAGCACAGAAGCAAAATAGACCAAATTAAAAAGATAAAAATGCTGACCAGCAAAATGGGCTGTATTACATTCACCTTAACTTATGTGAGAGGGATTTCATCTTTCTGAAGATTTCTGACTGAATTGCATTTTTGTATTACATAGTTTTTTATGATGTTAGTATTCAAAGTAACAATGAATCTTGTCATAGTACACAAACAAGGCTGAAGAACACTGTGGGAATATTCTAAATACAGTTCTACTCCTGTAAAAATTAGAATTAATCCTTGTTTGCAATAAATTTTAGAGGGCATAATACAGTTTCAAGAGTTACTTTATAGAGTTATTTTTTAATGTGCTGGTCCAAATCATCTTCATAATCGTCCTATCAATCAAACTTAGAGAAGCTGGCTATCACTTGTCATTTCAACCAACAGTCCATCTAAAATAAATGAAACAAGAAATGACTAGATAGGCCACAACTTTTCAGTTTGACAACCAGAATATAACCAGAAATGACATTTCAGAGGGGGAAAACTCAAAACATTAAGTTTTAGACATTAGAAAATAAATTTATAGGAAATAAAATAGAGTATGCTTTTAAAATATCAGTATGTTTAGATGTCCATGATGCAATTGGCAATCTGAACCTTACATTTCTCTGGATTTCAATCATGTTGCTAATAGAAAGCTACCAGCTGGATGGTGGTATCATAAATAATGCACTATGACTCTGAAATTTAGTATTGTTCCAAATCTTGAAAACAGCTGTAAAAGTCATGCTATCAAGAATAATGCCAGTTGTTATCTTACTTTCTAATTTTAGTTTGCTTAAAGTAGTGGAGACTGCATAAAAGTCGTAGAGAGTGGATCTAAACTCATATTGATTATATAATGGCTCTACTATAAGCATAGATTAACTAATCCTGATTTGATACTAATGTTGAACAGAGTGGCTGGGGTTGTATTGGTGGCTGTATTAGTGGATGTATCAAGCATAAACTCCTAAATTTGACTCAAAAGTACTGCAAACACTTCCATCTATACTAATTGAGCATACAGGTGATATTTTTATCCATTTTCATTATTCTTTATGTAAATAATTATAACAAATATTATCATAATAATGTAAAAATATTTAGAAGGCTATTTGCTAGACATAAAGTATTTCTGCAGAATACACAAGGAATAGGTAATGAGTTTGATGGTTAGAGCTGTAATATATAGATTGCCCATGCAAATATGTAGAAATCATGGTTATGTTAAATATAAATATTATGCAGTTTTCTCTAAGGAAGAAGAAAGCTTCTGTATCGGGTGTATGTTGGAATAATCCTAGAGATAAATCACTGTGGATCCTAAGGGCTGATTATTATTCAATGTCTACTACACTTAGGCATGAATGAATATCACAGCAAATTAATGAGTAATTATCACATTCTGCCCTTCAACTGTCCTCTTCTTTCTTTTTCTATTTCTTTTCATTTCTTTATTCTTCATTCATATTTCATATTATGCTTTTTTCCTAAAACATCTTATGAGTTCTAATCCAGTGAAAGTTAGATTCTTTGCAGCCATAGAACACTCTAAAACACATAATCCTAGAAAGTAAATTAGATTTACAAATCCCTTCAGAAAATACTCTCAGTATTTTCTGTTCACAGTGTTATTTGACCTATTTTCTAATCTGAGCCTTTAACATCAAAAAAGAGTTTTTCAAAGGGCAAGAATAAAGAAACATCATGCTCAAAGAATTGCGGAAAAAATTAGAACAAAAGAAAGTCAATGAGCCTAATACAAGGACAAGTTTTGAGCTAGGTCTTTAGTTCTAGAAGTTGCTATGGTTGTTTGAACAAGCAACTTGTCTAATGACTTGTAGATGAATCACTTTCTCCATGCCCTCAATATGATTGATGAATATTTCCTAGTAGAATCAGCTCCAATCCAACAGAAAACCCCAACACCTGATAAAAGAAGGCTAGGTCCAGAGTCTTACTGGGATCAACCTGTTAAAGCAGGTTTATGAGTGCTGAGGCTTCCAGATCTTGGTGAGCAGCTGGCTACTCACAAGATTTATCATAGAGGACCAGAAGCATTTCAGGCATCAGCAAGAACTGGCTCTGTACATAAGACAATTGCAATGATGGATAAGACGTTCCCTGGGTATTGATTACTCAATGAGCTCAGGTAAATAGGGATTAAATCAAGGCTAGCATTAGAAACAAGATTAGAGATTTGGATATTCCAGTGTCTGTACAGCAAAGTGTAGCTGGTTACTTTCTTAACTTGAGACATTTAGGGAAAGGTGATTCATTTGAAGAATTGCTTCCATCATGTTGTTATGTGTGCATGTCTGTGGGACAATTTCTTGACCGATAATTGATTGACAGGACCTAACATACATAGTCAGTGACATCCCTGAGCAGGTAGTCCTGAGTTGTACAAGAAAGGTAACTGAGTAAACCAGAGAAAGCAACCCAATAAAAAGTATTCAAGATCTTTGATTCAGTTCCTTCTCTAGCTTTCTGCCTTGAGTTCCTGTCTAGGTTTCTCTTAATGGTTGATCATAAAGTACAAGATGAAATAAACTATTTTATCCTCAAATTACTTTTGGGTATGATGTCTATTACAGGAACAGAAAATAAAATATATACAAATAAAACTTCAAATATGAATATTCTGACAGCATTCTAAATACTGTTTTTAGCAGTATTGTGAAAGTGTATTTAATGGACAATTTATCCACAATTAAGTGAAGAATTTCAATTATGCTAGTGAATCAATTCTAAAAACAGTTTATAATTTATATGAATGAAATATGTAAATAAATTTTATTCATTCCATAACTCACTTAGGGAGTCAAATTACTTGCAATCATTATGTTTTTTTAAGAAAAAAATACTTCAGCTGTAAAATAATAGATGAATGAATAAATGTTAATAGTATTTCACAAGCATTCACAAAGTGGCACACAATAGAATTTAAGAAATCACTAAGATAGTTTATGATTTAAATTGTGTCATGCAACATCAAAAACTGACAGAATGTTATGCTAAAATTCTGTATGACAGATTATAAAATTATCACTTGATATAAAAAGATCATGAAAGTTCTTTGACTTTCTTTCAGATGACTCTTAAACATCTAAGACTTTGTGACATTTACTCAAGTTGTAAAATCACAGTTTGATATTTAGAAAGGACTACTATAAATGTGGGTTGTATCCTAATATAATCTGAGTGAACTATCCCCCTAGTCTCATTTGTTTGAAGACTTTCTTCTCAGATGATGAAACTATTTGAGGAGGTTAAAAAAACATGCAGAAGTGACATGTAACTGCAAGAGGGGGTCACCTGGGGAGAGAAAAGTTGGTTATATTCTTCATTTCAACCTCACTTCTGGTCAGGCTCTCTTCTTCCTGTTCCATGTAAGACCGTCATTGACTATCTCGGAGAGAATGGCTACCACAGGTTTCTTCTCTAAAGGAAGACATAAAAATCTTTTTTTCACATAAGCTGTATATATTAGCTATTCTGTCATAACTCTGAGGAGCATAATCAATATAAAAACATTCCACTGAGAAATGGCTTTGTGGGGATAAAGAGATTCATGGACCAATGGAACTGGTTTCTGAATCACAGAAGACTTTTATCTATAGAATTTATAGTTACAGTCTGATGATGATCCATGCAGATGGGAATATGAAATTTTCTTAAGAATTCAGAGAGAATAGGTGCTTACTGTGAGATTTCCAGGAAAATATGGGCTTTATTTGGAGTGGGATAGAGGCCACTACTTACATGATAGTAAAGCATCTATCTGCCTAACATAAGTCCATGTCCTGCAAACTTCAGAAATCAAGCGCAATGTCCTATTATTTTTCAAAGCAGCATATACTTTATAGCATGGACACTGCTTACTGCCTTTAGTCAAATTTATTGTCAGATATTACATAAAATAGAGCTGAAAGTTGTGGAAAATGTGCAGTTTGTTGAAAGACAGACTGAAACCTAATTTAAGTTGTAGTAAAAGCAGGTTAAGAAAAATCACCTGTAAATGTTAATGTGAAAATTTTGAAGTTGAAATGTTAACCTTGAATTTAATGGAAACTTTGCTGTTAGAACTTAACGTGGAAATGGGGCCTTGATGTCAAGGTACTAGTCTCATGGTTCCATCCTCTGAAGTTGAGAACAATACAGAATTTATTCTCTTCAAAGGAGTATACTGGAAAAAAAAATTCAACAAAAAGGTCTCTCTGGACATGTCCCATGCTTGAAAATCACTTCCTATGTAAGTATTTGGCCTTTTTAATTGTGCAGGCAGATAGACAATATAGTCTCCAGTGGATGGCAGAATTGTTGTCATCCTCCATATAGCACTGATGTTGCAGGCATTTAAAATTTTGAGGGCCATGGGATCTTGGAAGCTTGCACCAATTTCCAAAAAGTGTCTAAAATCAAGTAATACATATGAAAAGTGAAATTTATGCATGAAATTCCTGAGTGGACTGAACAAGAAGCTGTGGAGGTAAAGTGTAAGTTTAGACGGAGACTCCAAAATGCTGATGATGTTAAAACTGGGGGATTCTACATGATATAATTTACATGCACTGTGTGAAACCAGCAAAGAAGATGCACATGCTAGCTGCAGGTGGCACGACTTATCAGCCAGGTGCATATGAGCTGGAGTCCACGTGATGCTGACATGAGTGCCACATGATGACATGGAGGTACAGGCTGTAATGTTTGCACTGCTGGCTTTTGTGGGTGCTGCTAATCTGAACTCAGAACCTCATACTTTACTCTTGCATTGTCTCAGCCCTTAATATTTCTTAGTAAAAGAAAGAAACTGAATTATAATTAGAAAATTATATATTTTTATAACATACACTGAAGCCCCAATTTTATTTACCTTGTATTACTTTTTTAAACTTTCAGAAAATGATTTATGAATGATGATGTATTTGGAGATATTAAGGCATTGGAAATTTAACTTATTCAGGATTTCTGTTTCTTTAATATAATATTATGACCAAGAGCAACCTAGGAAAGAAAATTCTTAGTTTTTATTACTTCTGCCTACACTTTGACATCATGGTCTGTCACTGAAGAAAGTTAGTGCAAGAACTTAATCAAGGCAGAAACCTGGAGTCAGGGAGTTGAACCAGAGGCCAAGGAGGGGTGTTGATCGCTGACTTGCTTCCCTCTGACATTGTTAAGCTTGATTTCTTAGAGCACTTAGGAATACCAGAGTAGGAGTTTCACTACCCACAATTGCCTGGGTCCTCACATAAACCACTAATTAAGAAAAAGATGACAGCCTTGTCTGATGGTATTTTCATAATTGAGTCCTTCATACATGACTATACCTTGCATTATGTTGACATAAAAACACAGAATACTTCTCAATATTAACCATTAGGAAATAGAAACATTAAAGTTTATTTCATTTATTGTTAGAATTTTAGTAAACACTCACCCATTATACATATATACATATACACATATGCATGCAAACATATACAGGCACACCAGATGCACACAAACACACATTCACACACACACACACACACACACACACACACACACACACACATTACTTCCATCATAATACATTTTGAAAGGACTTTACAGACTCTTTGAAAAATATTATTTTTTTAGCCATACAATCATAAGTATGACTGACTCTCAAGCTATTTCTTAAGTTTGGATAAAGAATCACTATGTGTATGTGTAACTGTTCCAAATTCATTGTCAACAACAGTCTGGCTTGAAGCTCCTAGTCCTCGATCCATATTCTGAGTGTTGAGATCACAGGTTCCTGAAGCACAGGTGGCTTAATAAAATTCTTGAAAGATCCACTCTATGTCCTGAAATTAGGTACAAATTATATGTATGCAAACCTGCGAAAATATGAATGAAAGATGGTCCCTTATCAAGTGCATGCAATTAAACTAGGCCAGGGCAACTCTAAATGGGTATTACTGTATGCTTAATTATGCAGGTGTGTTGTGTTTAAAAAAATGAAACTTCTTATAAAATTACAATGAGTTAAAAATATAAATCTCAACATAACCACTGAAATCCTTAGCAATTATAAACTAGTTTTATATTACAGGAGTTATTCAATATGGAGAAATCTTTACAAAGGTATCTTTTATGTTTTTGAAGTGATCTCATAGTAATGCATAATAAGTATGAGTTATTTGAAGTCTATTTCTGTGGGGCCGTGAACCATGAAAGATAGCCTAGTACTCAGTTGAGCTAAGGCTAGAAGCACTGGAGACCCTAAGGGGATATGTAGGAGCTTTACCTGCCCTTAGGCACCAGAGCCCTGTCACTAGCTGTAGCCCCCATAGATTTGTAGCCATCAGTCATGTAAAGGCAATGTCCCAAACCCCTCCACATATAGATGAGGAAAAGGACATTATGACCTTTGGTCATAAAGGTTCAAGACAGAGATTGTCATTCTAATGAGGTGCCGACTTGGAGGGCTTAACCAATAAGATTTTCTTCCCAGACATTCCTCCCTGCAAAAGGTATTTAATCTCAGGTCTACCCCTGAGATGTGGGGAATGGTTTTACATGTAGGACCATGAAAGGACAGCATGGTTTCTGGTCGAGTACCAGGTAGAAATCACTGGAAACCCCAGATAATCCTAAGGGACAGTATGCATTTTGTCGTGCTCCCAGACTCCAGGCTCTTAACACAAGGCCAAAGACCTCCATAGAGTAGGGTTCTCTAGTCCCATAGGACAATGCCCACTAGCCCCTCCACAGGTAGAGGGCATGACTACAGGCCACAGAGCCTCAAGAAATATCTTCACATTGATGAGGTACCTAAAGGCCAGAGGAGCATGGCCAATTAAAAATTCCTTTCCAGTCCTTCCTCCTTGCAAAAAGGTATTTAACCTCAGGCACACCCTGAAAATACTGGGGTATAGTTTTAATCTATTTTCTGCCATGACAATAAATATCTTTTTTTTCCATTTTATTTTATTTTATTTTATTTTATTTTATTTTATTTTTATTGGATGATTTATTTACATTTCCTATGTTGTCCCCTTACCCCATCCCCCACCACCCCCTCGGAACCCCCAATCCCCTCGCCCCTCCTCCTTCTTCTCTGTGGATGTAACCTCTATCTACACCCCCCCACTCCCACCTCCCCACCCTCAAAATTCCCACCCCCTGGGGCATCCAGCCTTCATGAGGTCAAGGTTCTCTTCTTCCACCTATGCCCAGCAGGGCCCTCCACTTTTACATATTCAGCTGAAGCCCTGGATCCCCCCCTAAGTGCTCCCAGGTTGGTGGTTTAGACCCTGGGAGCTGTGGTTGGTTGGTATTGTTGCTCTCCTCATGGTGCCACAAACCCTTTCAGCTCCTTCAGTCTTCACTCTAACTCCTCTATTGAGAACCCCATGATCAGTTCAATGGCTAGTTGTGAGCATCTGCCTCTGAATATGTCTGACTCTTGAAGGCCTCTGAGGAGATATCCATATCAGGCTCTTATCAGCATGCACTTCCTGTCTTCCACATCAGCATCTACCTTTGGTGATTGCACATGGGATAGATACTCAGGTGGGGTGGTCTTGAGACGGCCCCTCCTTCAGTTTCTGTCCCTCACTTTGTCTCCATATTTGCTCCCTTGAGTATTTTGTTGCTCCTTCTAAGAAGGACCGAATCACCCTCACTTGGTCTTCCTTCTTTATGGACTTCATGTGGCCTGTGAGTTGCATCTTGGGCATTTCAAGGTTCTAGGCTAATATCCAATAATCAGTGAGTGAATACCATGTGTCTTCTTTTGTGATTGGCTTACCTCACTCAGGATGATAATTTCTAGTTCCATCCATTTACCTAGGAACCTCTCGAATTCATTGTTTTTAATAGCTGAGTAATACTCCATTGTGTAAATATACCACATTTTTTGAATCCATTCCTCAGTTGAAGGACATCTGGGTTCTTTCCAGCTCCTGGCTATTATAAATAAGGCTGCTATGAACATAGTTGAGCATATGTCCTTGTTATATGTTCGAGCATCTTCTGGGTATATGCCTAGGAGTGGTATAGCTGGATCCTCGGGTAATGCTATGTCCAATTTTCTGAGGAACCGCCAGACTGATTTCCAAAGTGGTTGCACCATCTTGCAGTCCCACCAACAATGGAGGAGTGTTCCTCTTTCTCCACACCCTCGCCAGCATCTACTATCACCTGAGTTTTTAATCTTAGCCATTCTGACTGGCGTGAGATGGAATCTCAGGGTTGTTTTGATTTGCATTTCCCTGACGACTAAGGATGCTGAACATTTCTTTAGATGCTTCTCGGCCATTCGAGTTTCTTCCGTTGAAAATTCTTTGTTAAGCTCTATACCCCATTTTTTAATAGGGTAATTTGGTTGTCTGGAGTCTAATTTCTTGAGTTCTTTGTATATATTGGATATTAGCCCTCTATCAGATGAAGGATTGGTAAAGATCTTTTCCCAATTTGTTGGTTGTCGTTTTGTCCTATTGACAGTGTCCTTTGCCTTACAGAAACTTTGCAATTTTATGAAGTCCCATTTGTCAATTCTCGATCTTAGAGCATATGCCATTGGAGTTCTGTTCAGGAACTTTTCCCCTGTGCCCAAGTATTTGAGGCTTTTCCCCACCTTCTCTTCTATTAGTTTCAGTGTATCTGGTTTTATGTGGAGATCCTTTATCCACATAGACTTGAGCTTTGTACAAGGGGATAAGAATGGATCAATTTTCATTCTTCTACATGTTGTCTTCCAGTTGAACCAGCACCATTTGTTGAAAATGCTGTCCTTTTTCCACTGGACAGTTTTAGCTCCTTTGTCAAAGATCAAGTGACCATAGGAGTGTGGGTTCATTTCTGGGTCTTCAATTCTATTCCATTGATCTTCCTGCCTGTCTCTGTACCAATACTAGGTAGTTTTTATCACTATTGCTCTGTAGTACAGCTTGAGGTCAGGGATGGTGATTCCTCCCGAAGTTCTTTTATTGTTGAGAATAGTTTTCGCTATCCTAGGTTTTTTGTTATTCCATATGAATTTGAGAATTTCCTTTTCTAACTCTGTGAAGAATTGAGTTGGGATTTTAATGGGGATTGCATTGAATCTGTAGATTGCTTTTGGCAAGATGGCCATTTTTATTATATTAATCCTGCCAATCCATGAGCATGGGAGATCTTTCCATCTTCTGAGATCTTCTTCAATTTCTTTCTTCAGAGACTTGAAGTTCTTGTCATACAGGTCTTTCACTTGCTTGGTTAGATTCACACCAAGGTATTTTATATTATTTGCAACTATTGTGAAGGGTGTCATTTCCCTAATTTCTTTTTCAGTCTGTTTATCTTTCATGTAGAGGAAGGCTACTGATTTGTTTGAGTTGATTTTATAACCAGCCACTTTGCTGAAGTTGTTTATCAGGTTTAGGAGTTCTCTGGTTGAAGTTTGGGGGTCACTTAAGTGTACTATCATATCATCTGCAAATAGCGATATTTTGACTTCTTCCTTTCCTATTTGTATCCCTTTGACTTCTTTTTGCTGTCTAATTGCTCTGGCTAAGACTTCCAGTACTATATTGAATAGGTAGGGGGAGAGTGGGCAACCTTGTCTAGTCCCTGATCTTAGTGGGATTGCTTCAAGTTTCTCTCCATTTAGCTTGATGTTGGCTACTGGTTTGCTGTAAATTGCTTTTACTATGTTTAGGTATGGGCCTTGAATTCCTGATCTTTCCAAGACTTTTATCATGAAGGGATGTTGAATTTTGTCAAATGCTTTCTCAGCATCTAGTGAGATGATCATGTGGTTTTTTTCTTTAAGTTTGTTTATATAGTGGATTACATTGATGGATTTCCGAATATTGAACCATCCCTGCATTCCTGGGATAAAACCTACTTGATCATGATGGATGATTGTTTTGATGTGGTCTTGGATTCGGTTTGCTAGAATTTTATTGAGTATTTTTGCATCGATGTTCATAAGGGAGATTGGTCTGAAGTTCTCTTTCTTTGTCGGGTCCTTGTGGGGTTTGGGTATGAGTGTAATTGTAGCTTCATAGAACGAATTGGGTAGTGTTCCTTCTGTCTCTATTTTGTGGGATAGTTTGAAGAGAATTGGTATTAGGTCTTCCTTGAAGGTCTGATAGAATTCAGCACTAAAACCATCTGGTCCTGGGCTTTTTTTAGTGGGGAGGCTTTTGATGACTGCTGCTATTTCCTGAGGGGTTATCGGACTATTTAGATGGTTTATCTGCTCCTGGTTTAACTTCGGTACCTGGTATCTGTCTAGGAAATTGTCCATTTCATCCAGGTTTTCCAGTTTTGTTGAGTATAGGCCTTTGTAGTAGGATCTGATGATTTTTTGAATTTCTTCAGTTTCTGTTGTTATGTCTCCCTTTTCAGTTCTGATTTTATTAATTTGGATACTGTCTCTGTGCCCCCTGGTTAATCTGGCTAAGGGTTTATCTATCTTGTTGATTTTCTCAAAGAACCAACTCCTGGTTTTATTGATATTTTGTATTGTTCTTTCTGTTTCTATTTGGTTGATTTCAGCCCTGAGTTTGATTATTTCCTGCCTTCTGGTCCTCCTGGGTGTATTTGCTTCTTTTTGTTCTAGAGCTTTTAGTTGTGCAGTCAACTTGTTAGTGTGTGCTCTTTCCAGTTTCTTTTTGTAGGCACTTAGAGCTATGAGCTTTCCTCTTAGCACTGCCTTCATGGAGTCCCACAAGTTTTGGTATGATGTGTCCTCATTTTCATTGAATTCTAAAAAGTCTTTTATTTCTTTCTTTATTTCTTCCTTGACCAAGTCATCATTGAGTAGAGAGTTGTTCAGTTTCCATGTGTACGTGGGTTTTCCATTGTTTTTGTCATTATTAAAGACCAGTCTTAGTCCGTGGTGATCTGATAAGATGCAAGGGATTATTTCAATCTTTTTGTATCTGTAGAGGCTTGTTTTGTGACCAATTATATGGTCTATTTTGGAGAAGGTACCATGAGGTGCTGAGAAAAAGGTATATTCTTTTGTTTTAGGATGAAATGTTCTATAGATGTCTGTTAAGTCCATTTGGTTCATAACTTCTGTTAATTTCAAAGTGTCTCTGTTTAGTTTCTGTTTCCATGATCTGTCCATTGCTGACAGTGGGGTGTTGAAATCCCCCACTATTATTGTGTGAGGTGTAATGTGTGTTTTGAGCTTTAGTAAAGTTTCTTTTATGTATGTAGGTGCCCTTGCATTTGGAGCATAGATGTTCAGAATTGAGAGTTCACCTTGGTAGATTTTTCCTTTGATGAGTATGAAGTGTCCTTCCTTATCTTTTTTGATTAATTTTGGATGAAAGTCGATTTTATTTGATATTAGAATGGCTACTCCAGCTTGTTTCTTGGGACCATTGGCTTGAAAAATTGTTTTCCACCCTTTTATTCTGAGGTAGTGTCTGTCTTTGTCACTGAGGTGCGTTTCTTGTATGCAGCAAAATTCTGGGTCTTGTTTGTGTATCCAGTCTGATAGTCTGCGTCTTTTTATTGGGGAATTGAGACCATTGATGTTAAGAGATATTAAGGAAAAATGATTGTTGCTTCCTGTTATTTTTTTCATTAGAGGTAAAGTTATGTTTGTATCTTTTTTGGGGGTTGTTGGAAGATTACTTACTTGCTTTTCCTAGGTTGTAGTTTCCCTCCTTGTGTTGGCATTTTCCATCAATTATCCTTTGAAGTGCTGGGTTTGTGGGAAGATATTGTGCAAATTTGGTTTTGTCATGGAATATCTTGGTTTCACCATCTATAGTGATTGAGAGTTTTGCTGGGTATAGTAATCTGGGCTGGCAATTGTGTTCTCTTAGTGTCTGTATGATGTCAGTCCAGGCTCTTCTGGCTTTTATAGTCTCTGGTGAGAAGTCTGGTGTAATTCTTATAGGTCTGCCTTTATATGTTACTTGACCTTTTTCCCTTACTGCTTTTAGTATTTTTTCTTTGTTTTGTGCATCTGATGTTTTGATTATTATGTGACGGGAGGTATTTCTTTTCTGGTCTAGTCTATTTGGTGTTCTGTAGGCTTCTTGTATGTTTATGGGCATCTTGTTCTTTAGGTTAGGGAAGTT
>NW_021604705.1:3988906-3994820 GCF_004785775.1 Grammomys surdaster
CCCCCTGGGGCATCCAGCCTTCATGAGGTCAAGGTTCTCTTCTTCCACCTATGCCCAGCAGGGCCCTCCACTTTTACATATTCAGCTGAAGCCCTGGATCCCCCCCTAAGTGCTCCCAGGTTGGTGGTTTAGACCCTGGGAGCTGTGGTTGGTTGGTATTGTTGCTCTCCTCATGGTGCCACAAACCCTTTCAGCTCCTTCAGTCTTCACTCTAACTCCTCTATTGAGAACCCCATGATCACTTCAATGGCTAGTTGTGAGCATCTGCCTCTGAATATGTCTGACTTTTGAAGGCCTCTGAGGAGATATCCATATCAGGCTCTTATCAGCATGCACTTCCTGTCTTCCACATCAGCATCTACCTTTGGTGATTGCACATGGGATAGATACTCAGGTGGGGTGGTCTTGAGACGGCCCCTCCTTCAGTTTCTGTCCCTCACTTTGTCTCCATATTTGCTCCCTTGAGTATTTTGTTGCTCCTTCTAAGAAGGACCGAATCACCCTCACTTGGTCTTCCTTTTTTATGAGCTTCATGTGGCCTGTGAGTTGCATCTTGGGCATTTCAAGGTTCTGGGCTAATATCCAATAATCAGTGAATGAATACCATGTGTGTTCTTTTGTGATTGGCTTACCTCACTCAGGATGATAATTTCTAGTTCCATCCATTTACCTAGGAACCTCTCGAATTCATTGTTTTTAATAGCTGAGTAATACTCCATTGTGTAAATATACCACATTTTTTGAATCCATTCCTCAGTTGAAGGACATCTGGGTTCTTTCCAGCTCCTGGCTATTATAAATAAGGCTGCTATGAACATAGTTGAGCATATGTCCTTGTTATATGTTCAAGCATCTTCTGGGTATATGCCTAGGAGTGGTATAGCTGGATCCTCGGGTAATGCTATGTCCAATTTTCTGAGGAACCGCCAGACTGATTTCCAAAGTGGTTGCACCATCTTGCAGTCCCACCAACAATGGAGGAGTGTTCCTCTTTCTCCACACCCTCGCCAGCATCTACTATCACCTGAGTTTTTAATCTTAGCCATTCTGACTGGCGTGAGATGGAATCTCAGGGTTGTTTTGATTTGCATTTCCCTGACGACTAAGGATGCCGAGCATTTCTTTAGGTGCTTCTCGGCCATTCGAGTTTCTTCTGTTGAAAATTCTTTGTTAAGCTCTATACCCCATTTTTT
Organism: Grammomys surdaster; assembly: GCF_004785775.1. NCBI lineage: Eukaryota > Metazoa > Chordata > Mammalia > Rodentia > Muridae > Grammomys > Grammomys surdaster. The sequence goes on from NW_021604705.1 coordinate 3,990,100, forward strand.
AATAGGGTAATTTGGTTGTCTGGAGTCTAATTTCTTGAGTTCTTTGTATATATTGGATATTAGCCCTCTATCAGATGAAGGATTGGTAAAGATCTTTTCCCAATTTGTTGGTTGTCGTTTTGTCCTATTGACAGTGTCCTTTGCCTTACAGAAACTTTGCAATTTTATGAAGTCCCATTTGTCAATTCTCGATCTTAGAGCATATGCCATTGGAGTTCTGTTCAGGAACTTTTCCCCTGTGCCCAAGTATTTGAGGCTTTTCCCCACCTTCTCTTCTATTAGTTTCAGTGTATCTGGTTTTATGTGGAGATCCTTTATCCACATAGACTTGAGCTTTGTACAAGGGGATAAGAATGGATCAATTTTCATTCTTCTACATGTTGTCTTCCAGTTGAACCAGCACCATTTGTTGAAAATGCTGTCCTTTTTCCACTGGACAGTTTTAGCTCCTTTGTCAAAGATCAAGTGACCATAGGAGTGTGGGTTCATTTCTGGGTCTTCAATTCTATTCCATTGATCTTCCTGCCTGTCTCTGTACCAATACTAGGTAGTTTTTATCACTATTGCTCTGTAGTACAGCTTGAGGTCAGGGATGGTAATTCCTCCAGAAGTTCTTTTATTGTTGAGAATAGTTTTCGCTATCCTGGGTTTTTTGTTATTCCATATGAATTTGAGAATTTCCTTTTCTAACTCTGTGAAGAATTGAGTTGGGATTTTAATGGGGATTGCATTGAATCTGTAGATTGCTTTTGGCAAGATGGCCATTTTTATTATATTAATCCTGCCAATCCATGAGCATGGGAGATCTTTCCATCTTCTGAGATCTTCTTCAATTTCTTTCTTCAGAGACTTGAAGTTCTTGTCATACAGGTGTTTCACTTGCTTGGTTAGATTCACACCAAGGTACTTTTTATTATTTGCAACTATTGTGAAGGGTGTCATTTCCCTAATTTCTTTTTCAGTCTGTTTATCTTTCATGTAGAGGAAGGCTACTGATTTGTTTGAGTTGATTTTATAACCAGCCACTTTGCTGAAGTTGTTTATCAGGTTTAGGAGTTCTCTGGTGGAAGTTTGGTGGTCATTTAAGTATACTATCATATCATCTGCAAATAGCGATATTTTGACTTCTTCCTTTCCTATTTGTATCCCTTTGACTTCTTTTTGCTGTCTAATTGCTCTGGCTAAGACTTCCAGTACTATATTGAATAGGTAGGGGGAGAGTGGGCAACCTTGTCTAGTCCCTGATCTTAGTGGGATTGCTTCAAGTTTCTCTCCATTTAGCTTGATGTTGGCTACTGGTTTGCTGTAAATTGCTTTTACTATGTTTAGGTAGGGGCCTTGAATTCCTGATCTTTCCAAGACTTTTATCATGAAGGGATGTTGAATTTTGTCAAATGCTTTCTCAGCATCTAGTGAGATGATCATGTGGTTTTTTTCTTTAAGTTTGTTTATATAGTGGATTACATTGATGGATTTCCGAATATTGAACCATCCCTGCATTCCTGGGATAAAACCTACTTGATCATGATGGATGATTGTTTTGATGTGGTCTTGGATTCGGTTTGCTAGAATTTTATTGAGTATTTTTGCATCGATGTTCATAAGGGAGATTGGTCTGAAGTTCTCTTTCTTTGTCGGGTCCTTGTGGGGTTTGGGTATGAGTGTAATTGTAGCTTCATAGAACGAATTGGGTAGTGTTCCTTCTGTCTCTATTTTGTGGAATAGTTTGAAGAGAATTGGTATTAGGTCTTCCTTGAAGGTCTGATAGAATTCAGCACTAAAACCATCTGGTCCTGGGCTTTTTTTAGTGGGGAGGCTTTTGATGACTGCTGCTATTTCCTGAGGGGTTATCGGACTATTTAGATGGTTTATCTGCTCCTGGTTTAACTTCGGTACCTGGTATCTGTCTAGGAAATTGTCCATTTCATCCAGGTTTTCCAGTTTTGTTGAGTATAGGCCTTTGTAGTAGGATCTGATGATTTTTTGAATTTCTTCAGTTTCTGTTGTTATGTCTCCCTTTTCAGTTCTGATTTTATTAATTTGGATACTGTCTCTGTGCCCCCTGGTTAATCTGGCTAAGGGTTTATCTATCTTGTTGATTTTCTCAAAGAACCAACTCCTGGTTTTATTGATATTTTGTATTGTTCTTTCTGTTTCTATTTGGTTGATTTCAGCCCTGAGTTTGATTATTTCCTGCCTTCTACTCCTCCTGGGTGTATTTGCTTCTTTTTGTTCTAGAGCTTTTAGTTGTGCAGTCAACTTGTTAGTGTGTGCTCTTTCCAGTTTCTTTTTGTAGGCACTTAGAGCTATGAGCTTTCCTCTTAGCACTGCCTTCATGGAGTCCCACAAGTTTTGGTATGATGTGTCCTCATTTTCATTGAATTCTAAAAAGTCTTTTATTTCTTTCTTTATTTCTTCCTTGACCAAGTCATCATTGAGTAGAGAGTTGTTCAGTTTCCATGTGTACGTGGGTTTTCCATTGTTTTTGTCATTATTAAAGACCAGTCTTAGTCCGTGGGGATCTGATAAGATGCAAGGGATTATTTCAATCTTTTTGTATCTGTAGAGGCTTGTTTTGTGACCAATTATATGGTCTATTTTGGAGAAGGTACCATGAGGTGCTGAGAAAAAGGTATATTCTTTTGTTTTAGGATGAAATGTTCTATAGATGTCTGTTAAGTCCATTTGGTTCATAACTTCTGTTAATTTCAAAGTGTCTCTGTTTAGTTTCTGTTTCCATGATCTGTCCATTGCTGACAGTGGGGTGTTGAAATCCCCCACTATTATTGTGTGAGGTGTAATGTGTGTTTTGAGCTTTAGTAAAGTTTCTTTTATGTATGTAGGTGCCCTTGCATTTGGAGCATAGATGTTCAGAATTGAGAGTTCACCTTGGTAGATTTTTCCTTTGATGAGTATGAAGTGTCCTTCCCTATCTTTTTTGATTAATTTTGGATGAAAGTCTATTTTATTTGATATTAGAATGGCTACTCCAGCTTGTTTCTTGGGACCATTGGCTTGAAAAATTGTTTTCCACCCTTTTATTCTGAGGTAGTGTCTGTCTTTGTCACTGAGGTGCGTTTCTTGTATGCAGCAAAATTCTGGGTCTTGTTTGTGTATCCAGTCTGATAGTCTGCGTCTTTTTATTGGGGAATTGAGACCATTGATGTTAAGAGATATTAAGGAAAAATGATTGTTGCTTCCTGTTATTTTTTTCATTAGAGGTAAAGTTATGTTTGTATCTTTTTTGGGGGTTGTTGGAAGATTACTTACTTGCTTTTCCTAGGTTGTAGTTTCCCTCCTTGTGTTGGCATTTTCCATCAATTATCCTTTGAAGTGCTGGGTTTGTGGGAAGATATTGTGCAAATTTGGTTTTGTCATGGAATATCTTGGTTTCACCATCTATAGTGATTGAGAGTTTTGCTGGGTATAGTAATCTGGGCTGGCAATTGTGTTCTCTTAGTGTCTGTATGATGTCAGTCCAGGCTCTTCTGGCTTTTATAGTCTCTGGTGAGAAGTCTGGTGTAATTCTTATAGGTCTGCCTTTATATGTTACTTGACCTTTTTCCCTTACTGCTTTTAGTATTTTTTCTTTGTTTTGTGCATCTGATGTTTTGATTATTATGTGACGGGAGGTATTTCTTTTCTGGTCTAGTCTATTTGGTGTTCTGTAGGCTTCTTGTATGTTTATGGGCATCTTGTTCTTTAGGTTAGGGAAGTTTTCCTCAATAATTTTGTTGAAGATATTTACTGGCCCTTTAAGTTGGGAATCTTCATTCTCATCTATACCTATTATCCTTAGGTTTGGTCTTCTCATTGTGTCCTGGATTTCCTGGATGTTTTGAGTTAGGAGTTTTTTGCATTTTGCATTTTCTTTGACAACTGTGTCAATATTTTCCACCGTATCTTCTGCATTTGAGATTCTCTCTTCTATCTCTTGTATTCAGTTGGTGATGCTTGTGTCTGTGACTCCTGATCTCTTTCTTAGGTTTTCTATCTCCATGGTTGTCTCCCTTTGAACTTTCTTTATTGTTTCTATTTCTAGTTTCAGATCCTGAATGTTTTTGTTTAATTCCTTCTTTGTGTTTTCTTCCATTTCTTTAAGGGATTTCTGTGATTCCTCTTTAAGGGCTTCTATCTGTTTACTTGTACTCTCCTGTATTTCTTTAAGGGAGTTACTTAATTCCTTCTTATAATCCTCTATCATCATCATGAGAAGTGATTTTAATTCTGAATCCTGCTTTTCAGGTGTGATGGGGTGTTCAGGGCTTGCTATATTGGGAGAATTGGGCACTGATGATGCCAAGAAACTTTGGTTTCCGTTGCTTATGTTCTTGCGCTTGCCTTTCGCCATCTGGTTAACTCTAGTGGTACCTGCCCTCACTGTGTAAAACTGGAGTCTGTATTTCCAGTTATCTTGCTTATTGCAGAGCTCCTCAGAGTCCAGAGGTCTCTGTGGTCTTATGCTCCTAATCTCCTGGGTGGAATAACTCCTGGGACTCAGGCCACCTCTTGGATCTGGAAATCCTTCTGCTCTGAGTGCAGTGGGTCCTCGATGACTCAGGATTCAGTTTCAGCTGCTCTGAGTGCAGTGGCTCCAGCTGCTCTGAGTGCAGTGCCTCCTGGATGACTCAGGATTCAGTTTCTCAACAGGACAGGAGCAGACCGACTCTGTGTCAGCTGCTCTGAGTGCAGTGGCTCCTGGATGACTCAGGATTCAGTTT
>NW_021604705.1:3994830-4026024 GCF_004785775.1 Grammomys surdaster
TCTCAACAGGACGGGAGCAGACCGACTCTGTGTCTGCTCCAGCCCAGAGGACCAGGCAGGGGCAGAAGGGACAATAAATATCTTAAGACCATGGACTACTTCTCTTATTTGGAGTCCACCATAGGAAAGAGTGGTACAAGCTTCAATTCTCAGAGCCAGTGCCTAATCTCCCACTGACAAATTCTCTATGTTCTCAGCCACAGAGACTACCAGCTACCCAACCCAAGCAAGCTGGCTGAGCCAGCCACAATACAGAATTTGGGCAAAACCAGCTTCAAGAATACCCCCAGCTGGTGGCCCACAAAGACTCACCCCAGAACTCAACTACCATGAGTAACTCCTGCCCTAGTCCAAAAGACTAGGCCTTTCTCCTCTCTCTCTTTCTCTCTCTCTCTCTCTCTCTCTCTCTCTCTCTCTCTCTCCTTTCTCTTTCTCTCTGACCCTCCCTCTCCACATGTTCCTAGCCAGCTTCTTTCTGACTCTTAGTGGCAGTCTCCAAATCTCATTTTGGCTAGCCTCCACTCTCTGCCCCTCCCCCAGACCTACAGGGAGAGCTCCTACACAGCTAACAGAGCTGCCTTTCAAACAGCAGTGCCTGCCCTGAACCTCATTCCAGGACTCCTTCCCTTTGGTGTAAATTTTCTCTTTCCTTTTGAGACAGTTTCTTTTGCACAGCTGAGAATCCCAGGCCTGGACTTGACAAACTCTCTCAGGAGCGTTGGCTCCAAGTGTTATTCCCTAGGGCCCATGTGTCTCACCCATGGGTCGGTCTTTTCTGCCCCCTTTCACTCCCTCTGGTTCTAACTGTCCTATCAAGCCTCTATATTAATTCCTTTGAGCTTTTCTTCAAGGTTGGCCTTTATTCTCCTTCTCTACATTTAGGATTTACTGGCTATGAAAAACCAAACAGAGAATATGAGGAGAACTGTCTGCTAGGGCTCACAGTGTGACACTTAACCCAAGTTTTTAGGCTTTGTTTAAATGCTTGTTCTCCCTAACAGGAATACCTAGAACAATGTTTGTGCTTTTCAACCCAAAATTTTCTTGCTTCTTTATTTTAATGTTTCTTTTTCTCCCTAACGTTCGTGATATATATCCAAAAAATTTTTCAACTTGTTTAAAATTTCTGTAAAGGTTCAAAAGTCATCTAATCTACTTCCACAGGTGAAATCAACTATGCTGATAACCATTATTCAATCCTTAATTAGCAACCAGTTTCCTTTTACAGACAAACTGTTGCTGCCTCTCCTAGATACATAATTAACATGTTTTTCTTCCTCAGCCATCCAAAGCAGACTTAAAAGATGCCTTTCAGGACTAATTTCCTCAGACACCCTTGCTTTTCTATGATCATAACAACAGACTGTGATGTGTTCCCAAGTAGCTTAAAGCTTGCTATCCACCCTATGTAGACATCCCCCTGCTGGGGTTCTGCTCCCCTGTTGTGATCACTCTACAGGTTATTCACACAAAAGAAAAGGACAGTGCTGTTCCCCCAAACCCAGCAGAGACAAAGCCATCTCCCTCCCGAAAACTGCCTGAGACAAGAAGCTGCCTTCCTCCAGACATCTCATCTGACTGAAGACTCCTGAGAAACAGGCTGAGATCCAGACACGTGCATTGAGTCCTACAGAGGACAGAATTGGACCTTCCAGCTTTAGATGAACTCTTTTGCCAAAGTCAAATGGCTACTGAACTTGGAGGAAGTTACATGTTAGTATGGAAAACATGATGTCTATCTGGATTAATCAAATGTAGTTTAAAACTGATGTTATTATTCTCAAACTGTACAACCCATAGGAGAATTAATTAGTTCAATAATTCTTTGTCTTCCCAACCTTCACCCTCAACCTCCTTAGCCTCTGGCTTAATTGTGCTACCACTCCAGCCTGTATAGTGTTTTCTTTTGATATTTCCAACTCACCCAAAAATTTCACTACAAATGACACAGTCATTCTAGTGACACCTCTCTTTTTAAAAATGAAAAAGGGGGAATTGTAGAACCATGAAAGGACAGCATAGTTTCTGGTCTAGTACTGGCTAGAAATCACTGGAGACACCGGGTGATCCTAAGGGACAGCATGTATTTCACCATGCTCCCAGACTCCAGGCTCCAGATAAGATGCTGAAGACCTCCATAGAGTAGGGTCCTCTAGTCACATAGGACAATGCCCACTAGTCCCTCCACAGATAGATGGCATGACTATAAGACAGAGCCTCAAGACAGATCTTCATATTAATGAGATACCTAAAGGCCAGAGGGGCACAGCCAATTAAACACTCCTTCCCAGATCCTCCTCCTTGCAAAAGATATTTAACCTTAGGCCATCCCTCAAAATAAAGAGGTATAGTTTAAATCTATTTTCTTCCATGAAAATAAATATCTTAAGACCATGGACTATTTCTCTTCTTTGAAATCTGCCACGGGGAACAGTAGAGCAGGCCTTAATTCACAGAGCCGGCGCCTACTCTCTTCAGATTATTTCTATATGAACTCTGCTAGAAAAGTAGAATTTTAGGAGAAATTCAGTATAGGGTAGGAGAATGTCTGCTGAGTAACACTGTGAAACATTAGAAAAAAGTCTGAGATAGGACCCATAAGAAAACAGCTTGACATGAAAAAACCATAGGCAGAGAAAACAAAGACAAGAATTGAATAGTGACATAACCCATCTGGAAGATGAGTGTCTATGAATGTACAAAAGCATGTACAGCACACTTCTGGATAAATTCATCACAGACATTAGTCAATAAAGTTTTATGATACATGTACTATTTTAGTCATGGAAAGAAGGGAATGTTTAAGTACAACAAACTAACTCCTTAATATTTCATAATTTATACTGGATTTTAAACTCCTATCTCTCTATCTCCAATCCACCTTTTGACTGATTCAATACAGCTTGAGAAATCTGCTATTTATTTTATAGAGTTGTGCTTTGCATACTTTTTATGAACATTTTAGCATAATATTTCTCAGGTACCTTTTTTGGTAGGGGAAAGTAATGATGATAAACAGGTGTGGTCATATAGGCAGATATATTTATCTGCTGTTGCTCTTCTTTTTCCATATTTATGAACTATCTGAGCATGTATTCTCATGGGGGAAATGTGCTGAGTAATAATATCATCAGTGAAGAAACAGTTTGAGGAATTAAATGCAAAACATCAAAAGACACTTGATTGGAAGAAAAATATACTTTAAATTCCTGTTGAATGTATTCCTTATATTAATTGTGTTCTACTTAGTTGGAAACGCATTAAAATTGATAATACAGTGCTTTTTCATATCTGTGAGTACAACATCTATAGATATATAAGCAGTTGGATCAAAAAATATTTAAAAATAATGTTGCTCACACTGAACTTGTATAGACTGACTTTTGTTCTCATTGTTCCATGGATAATAGCTGGAATTATTTGTACAGCATCCACACTATAAGGAGGCTACAAGTAATATAGAGATGAGTTAAAATGCAGTCATTGCATAAAATTATTTCATTCATCCATGCACTAAATATATATCAGTGGTTTCAAAAGAATTTAAAGAAACAGAAACATCTCCAAAGTATATTAGCTGCAAAGCTGTGATATTTTGAAGAATGACACACTATTGAGGCAGTTTTTAGTGATTCATCTATATGCAAGCCAATGGCTTTGTTTATTTATTTTGTCTATAAGTAGTAACAGCTCAATATACGTTATTACCTCAAAAGAACATGCAGTGAGAAGGAAATGGAGAAGTAAAACAGTGTCATTGATGATCCTTGTATCAGCTACTTTCTTTACAAAGTATAACCCTAAATATCAGCAAGAAAAAACTATTTTAGCTTAGAATTTCTTAGATTTTGGTTCATAGCCCTGAATCACAAATTCTAAGTCTATTTTCTTTTCTATTTGCTGTAACATAATATTCTGAGAAAAATCGACTTGCTGGAGAGAGGGTTGAATTATATTATAGTTCTAGACTACAGTCCAATGGGGCAGAAAGCTCACAATGGTAGGAGCTTAAATTAGTTACTAATGCTAACTCCATCAACAGAGAAACATGACAATGAATACATGCATGCAAGTGCTCACCTCAGATTTTACACTCTGACATAGGCTATAAACTTGGGCCTGGCTAATAGTGCCACCTATAATAGATGATCTTCCAATATCAAGACAATCAAATCATCAACATAATAAAGACAATGCCCCCAGATATGTCCATTAGCCAATATTTCAGGTGATTCTCAACTCAGTCCCGTTTACAATTAAAAAGAACCATCACAAGATTTTTGGTAAAGTTCAACACCACAGAAAGAGAAGTATGTAGCAGAAACCGCTGTTTATCACATTGTAGACAGGAAGCGGAGAAAAAGGGCTGGGAATCAGATGGAAGAGAAAAGAAAAGAAGGTACAGGGAATATTCTTCAGAGGCATAGTGCAGTGATGTCCTTTCCCCAGCCATTTACTACCTCCTAGTTTCTACAATGTCCTCAAATAGAACAGAATCTGGAAACAAAGCATTGGATCCAAGTATAGGAGAAACATTGCATCTCCAAACCACACACACACACACACACAAAACTACGATGTTTTATATGCTCAGAATGACATGTAAAGTTTTAAATAGAGATATTTTAAAATAAGAAAATATGTTACAAATAGAAAAAAGTTATAGAAAAAAAGTTTCGCTGCAGCAATTTAACATATTTGTTTTGGGAGTGTATTATTATTAACTGAAATTGTTTATAATGATTATAGAGTTCATGATAAGGGAAATTAAAATGAATGCATTATTGAAGAAAATTACCATTTTGTCTACATTTTGGAGCCAAAGTAGATAGTGTTCCTGATGCCAACATGATTCTTGGCAATGCCCTCAGCTTTCCTACTTCACTTACCTATGAGTGCCTCAGTCAGAGCAACTTCTCAACTAGAAAGGTCAGTTCACTGAAACCCCTCCATACTGATTTATACTTGTCATCTTTGTCACGGTACACTCACTCTGCCTCCTCTAATGTTCAGGTTTTTATTGATCATTGAGTTCTAATTATTTGTTCTATATAGTAACAAAGTAAAAAGATTTGTAGCCTATCAGCCAGCAATAGGTTATGGAGACTAGGTATATGATAAGCTAGACCATTTATATTTTTGGAGAACATTGGATATTTGCAAAATGACAAAATAATCCACAAGCACAATTTCTCAAAAATATATCTTCTACTTATGTGACACTACTGAAGAGCTACATAAGGGTGTGCAAGTCGTTTAAATGCAAATACTTTGTCAGCAGGCAAGTTTGCAAATCAATCCTCTCAGAACGCCTAAGAATCGCCCCTTCCTCTCTGTGAATGTGTATGTGATTGTGTATGTTTATAGCATCTTGAGTCCACAAGAATTCAGAATGTGATAACAAAGGTTGTTTTATTCTTTTTACAGACTCTCTTTATTGTGACTACATATAATTCAACATTATTAAGTTCCTGTGCTCTGAAGTGCTCTTCTATAGAGGCAACTTCTGTTTTAGTCTTTGTTCACTTTAAAAAGGCTTGAGTGTTATTCAAGTAATTTTCTATAGTATTTTGGTTGTTGTTTTGTTTTTTCTTTATGTGAGAATATATTGCATCAAATGGAACACTACAAATAGTCTGAATGCAATTCCCAGATTGCTAGGTGTTATATGTTTCTGCAAAAGCTGCTGTCTAGCTTGAATTACTTTAAGAACACGGTGATCATGTGGGTTTCAGAACAGTTGTAAATATAAGAGAAGCATAAAAAATACCTAGTGATTAATTTATGAATAAATTTTTTACTATTTCTAAACAACTGTGTATGAATTCAATAATTGCTGTTACATAATATTGTGTTTGTTTTATTTCTGTATAAATATATGCTTGTGTGAGCATAAACTTGTGCAGGTAAATGTACAGCATAATATGCATGTGGAAGACAGACATCAACATTCAGGACTCGCTTCCCTTCTGGAACCTTCTGGGTTCTAAAGAATTGCTGTATGTCATTAGTATTGCATGCAAATGTCGATAATTTCTCACCCATCTTTGGGACTGAATTTATCAATATTTTTATTTATATTTTTAGAATTAAATACTAACTAATTCCAACATAGGGTTTGCTACAATCTTCAATGGTTTATGTTCCCAAATGAAAAATAAATGCACATCTTTTTTTTTTAATATGCCTTAAACAGCACAATATCTGGGACATTGCCTAACCTCCACTGATGATAGAACCTCCCAGAGATAATTTCGAGGTACTGATACTAATTCTATGTTCTTTCTTGACTGATCTGCACAGTTGGGCAGCCCTCTAGGCCTCACTCTCTCAGTTCCTTCACATGACATCTATGCTCCTCTGTCCTGCACTGAGTTCTCAGGTATGGTGTCTCTCCTCTCCTCCTAACTTTCCACAGCATGGAGGATCTCCTTCTTTCTCCCCTCCCAGTCCCAAGCCCAGAAAATCCTAAAGTTCTGTCTCTGTCTGTCTTTCCCAGCTGTTTCTTGGCTGTTAGCATCCTTATTTTCCAATCAGAACCAACTGGGGGCAGATTCCCACACACTCTCTCACATGCAGTTTTTTGTAGGAACATAATTAGAATTCGTAATACAAGCAAATACAATATCCTATTGAGTATATTTTCTAACTGATTCAGTTATTTATTTACTTAACATGCTGAACACCATTTTCCCTTTCTCCTGTCCTCCCAGTTCTTCCTGCTCATGCTCCCTACCACTTGCCTCTCCTCCACTTCTCCTCAGAAAAGCAGAGGGCTCCCAAGGATATCAATCAGCACTGGCATATCAAATTGCAGTAAAAATAGGCTCATCTTTTCCTATTGAGGCTAGACAAGGCAAAGTCCAGTAAGGAAAATGGATTCAAAGGCTGACAATGTAGTCAGAAACAGTTCCTGCTCCCACTATAGGAGTATCACATGAAGACCACGCTGTACAACTGTTACATATGTGCTGAGGGGCTAAAGCCATCTCACATATGCTCCCTGGTTGACAGTTGAGTCTATATGAACCCCTATGACTCCATGTTAATTGATTCTGTAGAGGGTTTTGTGGTGTCCTTGACTCCTGTGGGTCCCTCAATCCCTTCTCCCCAGTTCCAGAAGAACTCCCTTGCTTGATTCAATCCGCAGACTTCCATTGTCCAGCCACTGCTACACCCAACTTCATCAGAACTCCTAGTCTGGAAGTACACAGGTTAGATTCCTGTCTTGCACACATTCCCCCTATCCCCTGGAGTCCCTTTGTACTGTCATCCCAATGCCTGCCTTCTCCTCTATACATTCCTCTTCATACTGTGTCCCCAGGGGTACATTCAGGTGCTGGGAGACTTACTCTATCCCAAAGTTCCATTATACAGCCCAAGAATACATACCATAGGCCTGTGTCGTCAGGATTATCTAGGTTAGGCTCCCTCCTATTACCTTCTACAATAACATTCAGGGTCATCCAGATGGCTAAAGACCAGCTTAAGAAAATTGCAAGTTTCCTTTACAAATGGATGGAATGTGAAATTGTCATCCTGAGTGAAGTAACCCAGTCCCAAAAGGACACACATGTTATGTACTCACTTATAAATGAATATTAGCCATTAAATATAGGTACAATGTTACACTTCACAAACTCAAAGAAGGTAAACAAGAAGGATGGCCCAAGCAAGAAGGCTTGAATCTCACTTAGAAGGGTGAATAAAATAGTTATAAGAGATGGAGGGATGGAACTGGGAAAAGGGGAAGCTCAGGGGTGGGAATGGGAGTTCAGGATCAGGTATGGGGAAAGACAGGAAAGATGGCTAGATAGACATGAAAATTAATGGAAGTCTGCAAATGACGGGAGTGAGGAGGTAGGAGGCATCTCCAGGACAAGACAGAGACTGGGGATAAGGAAGGTACTCCAAAATTTATAGAGGTGACCTTAGTTATGACTCAATAGATTAAGGATATAGAAATTGAAAAGGTTACCTCCTTTAGCCAGACAGGAATCCTGGTGGAGATACCAACCTACCCACAAAACATTCAACCCAAAATTTATCCAGTCTACAATAAATGCAGGCGGAGATTGATAGAATAGTCATTCAATAACTGCCCCAACTGGGACCCATCACATGGGCAAACAACAATCTATTAAGTGAGATCCAATCACCTAATACTATTAATGATACTCTATTATGCTTGCAGACAGGAGAAAGTTGTCCTACGAAAAGCTCCACCCACTAGCTGACTCAGACAATACAGACACCCACAGCCATAGAGTGGATGGAGTCGGAGACTCATTTGGAAAAACAGGAGGGAGTATTTCAGGCCTTGAAGAGGATAGGAACTTCACAGGAAAATCAACAGAGTCAACTAACCTTTAAAATCCTCCTTTTTACTTAGTATTTTTGGGTCTTTGGTTTATAGCATGGTTCTCTGGTACTTCATGTCTAATATAACAGATATCTGAAGAACATTTCACCCAAAACACAAAAGAGGATATCTTCTTCTCAGCATCTAATGGAACCTTTTTCAAAAATGTTCATGTACTCAGTCACAAAACAAGTTTCAACAAATACAATAAAAAATTGAAATAACTCCTTGTATCTTATCAGCTCTTCATGGATTAAAACTGTATTTCATCAACAACAGAAACAACAGAGAGTCTACAATCTCATGAAAACTGTACAACTCTCTACTTAATGAACACTGGGTGAAGGAAGAATTAATGAAAGAAATTAAAGACTTTCTAGAATTCAATGAAAATGAATTTACAACATATCCAAACTTATGGGAAACAATGCAAGAAGTGCTAAGAGAAAAGTGAAAAGTTCATCGGTTTTTTTTTTGTTTTTTTTTTTTTTTTAGTTTTTCGAGACACGGTTTCTCTGGCTGTCCTGGAGCTCACTCTGTAGACCAGGCTGTCCTCAAACTCAGAAATCGGCCTGCCTCTGCCTCCCAAGTGCTGGGATTAAAGGCATGAGCCACCACCGCCCAGCTACTTTTCTTTATCTTATGCTAGCAACTTAACAGCACACCTGAAAACTCTAGAACAAAAAGATGTGAACACACCCAGTAGTTGTAGTATACAGGAAATATTAAAATGCAGGACTGAAATAAACAAAATAGAAACAAAACAACAGAAAGAATCAATGAAACAAAGAATTGGTTCTCTGAGAAAAATCAACCAGATAGACAAGTCAAAGTCAACTTGATACCTAAACTATGCAACTCAACCAAGAAAGATAATTTTAGACCAGCCATTTCATTCAGTAATTTTAAGTAGATTATCAAAAGTAGATGGATATAGTTCATCAACTAAATTCTACTTTGGTTTTTTGGATGAAAAGAAAACATGCTTATAGGTGATTAATAGAGATAGCTCATGTTTCTTTGCTAGGTGATTTCATTCATTTCAAAGTATCCTTTTTTATTAAATTATTTTATTTATTTACATTCCAAATATTGCCCCCTTCACTATTCCCCCTCTGAGAGTTCTTCACCCCATCTCACATCCCCTTGTTAAAGATGATCGCTAACTGAACCACCCCCACCTGAACCCCCCGAGAACACCTGTACCTTAGGTCATCAAATTGTAGAAGGAGCTAAGGTGGGAGGAGTAAGGAGAAGAAGAGGAAAAGAAAGAGGAGGAGCTAGGGAGAGATAGATGTAGGAGTGATGGAGAGCCACGCAGATATAGAGAGCAGTCACGGGTAACAACTTTTATTTAGGTTAGCTAATTGGGAAACAACTCTCTTTGTATGGGCATATTGTTATTGAGCTTTACCAAACATATAAAGCCTTTGATTAATCTTTAAGCATTAGAGTCTCATTTTCTTACTGGGCCCACACGGATGGTGGGATGGTCTGGGCAATGCCCAGCCTTGCGGAGACAGTGTGGAAGATTGGCAGAGACATCTCCCACTCTGGTGTCTTGTAGGTGACAAGGCTGGTGTTTCTGGCTGGCTGTTTCTAGCTCCGGCACGCACATGGTCTCTGGCCACAGAACATGGTGGCTGAGCTAGCCAGAGCTGCTGCAGTTTAGATAGTCAGCTTGACCAGCAGCCTTTTAAAAATATTTACACAACATCAAATCTCTACAAAATTAGGCACATCCTCTCCCACTGAGGCTAGACAAGGAAGTTCTCTGCTACATGTGTGCCAGGGTTCATGGACCAGCCCATATATGCTCTTTGGTTGGTGAGAGCTCTAGGGCTCCAGGTTAATTGACATTGCTTTTCTTCCTATGGGTTGCCATCCCATTCAGCTCCTTCAATCCCTACCTCTTCGATAGGTGGACTTCAGTCCAATGGTTGGCTGTAAAAATCTGTATCTGTCTCAGCCAGCTAATGGTAACGCCTTTCACAGGACAGCTTGCCTTTCTCTATCTGGTTATCTCAGATTTTAATGAGCCTGAGTGTCTCAGACTGGGGCAGGCCTTCTTGGAGGCAGATAGAGCTTTGTGATCTGGGTTTGAGCAGGTCTCCTGGGAGGCAGGGAGTGCTGTCTTTGTTTAGGGCAGGCCTCCTATGTCCCTGTATCCTTATGTCCCTGTTTATGGCAGAATTTCTGGGAGAAAGGTAAGCTGTGGGGTCCCTGAGTCGGGAGAATAATCACTCAACTGCCACAGGTTTAGGTGGAGGTTCATTCCAGAATGGGGGTGATGCTCAGGCAGAACAGGGTAGATCCTACTTCAGCTGGGGTCTGTGTGTGTGTCCAAGCTTGTGAGGGTAATGTGGCTAGAGTTTCACCTCTGTTCCTGGTTATCACAGACCTTCTGGGAGACAGGAAGTTTGCAAAATTGGGACCAAAATCTTATAAGCATTATTTTTTCACAGTACTTTGTTCAGTTTCTAGATGGAATATAGGAATATATGCTGGTGTATAATCTCACTACTCAGGAGCCTGAATACCAGTTTTGGTTACCTGCCAAGACTCTGCTTCAATACCTGAAACAATTGGGAAAAGAATAGTGTCTCATTGACTGATTCCAATGACTGTCAGTGACCTTCAAAAAACACTTTAAATGAAATATTGTGTTTGCTATCACCATATAACACAAACTATGGGTTTCCTCAAAAATCTGCTACAAAATCACTTAGATTTCTTGATGTGGTATAATACATGAATTTTTCTCTTCTCGTTTTAACCACGTGTTTTGTATCCCCATTCAGGTCCTAGTCATTACTTTAAGGAATCATCATAATAATTGTTCACTTCAGTTAAGAAATAATTATGAATTCTGCAGTCGTATTTTCCATTATGTGTGTTACAGACATGCTGAGAGTCTAGACATAAACAAAACTTTGTGGTAGTCTAAGGAACATTCATAATTAAGCTTTTTCTTCATTTCTCATCTTTAAAAAATGTTACAAGAGACAAAATCTTATAAAAGTAGACACCAAATGAAACATTCAAGTTGAAAGCCTTCTATTACCAAAAGGAAAAATAATTCACAGAGAAGGAAACTTCATTTGAAATTTCATAGTTTCATTTGATTTTAATAGTTATTCTTAGTATTCCTTGTAGGAATATTTAGGAGTTAATGGTCAGTTTCTGAGGTCAAATTGCCAAAAGAAAATCCATTATAACCACAGGAAACAGATGTATCAATATTAAAAGGACCTGACAGTAATGTTTCTCTATGTGACTATTATTACTCAATCATTCAAATATAATTCACTAAAACACAAGCATGACCCATGGGCCTTTGTATGATTATTATATAAAACCTTTCATTTTGTAATAGTGCAATGAAACTAACAGTAATAATTATTACAATAACACTGAAATTATATTTTCTTAGCTTACACTAAAAATGATTGGTCTCAGGTGTCCATATTTCCTGTTCCTCCAGTATCATACTTAAACTAATTACACACAACAACAACAGTTAGGGAGAGATATCCAAAAGCACAACACTCAATAGCTATCTATAAATAAAAGTTACAAGTAGGTTTCCTCTATTATAATAGCTAAAGAAGTTTAAAATTTGACACAGTATGAAAAATTTTGATATGTATACAGATGTTAAAATTATGTTAATTAGTAAGTTATAAATAAAGTAGTATTTTATTTTGATTATAATATTTTATTTTTACTTTATTTTTTGATTTTTGAAATTATTTTTGATTCACAAAAATACATTAATATTATTAAAGCTTAACCTTGAGGTAAAATGACATTCTACTCATATACAGATTGCTTCACTTTGTTCATGTAAGTTGACATTTTCTTTCATAAATTGAAGAATCACAGTTAGATTCATTAATATTTTATTCCAACAAATGACAGTTGGCCACAGTGCATCTATAGTTAGTAAGCAGAGAGATATGGCTTTCGCTTCTATTTTTTTCCGTTTGTTGAATTCAGTTCCTACCTCATGGGATGATGGTGACCACATTTACCAACTATTAAGGTAGATCTTACTAGAAACACTCAGAGATACATCAGGAATCATGTCTTTACATGATGACAAATACAGCAAAGCTGACAACAGAAAGTGTCTATTACAAAATATTTCCTTGTCTCTCTTTCTGTTATCTAAATATGTACATTTCTTTTGATTGATTTCTGAAAAGATCTTGCTAAAATAAAGATTTATTTCTCTTTGGAGTTCTGGGAATCATTTCTGTCAGTCATCGAATCTGGACTTAGCCATGTCTGCCTTCCTTATTGCAGTTCACTATTCCTCGTTTTAATAAATACTGTCAGAGTTGTGAAAACTAAATTAACACTTCTTTGTCATTTTAATTGCCATAATATAGTTAATATGTACTTTATGCTTAGGGAGAAATTGTAGGACAGTGTTACTATGTGTTTTTAGTTGGCAGAGAATTTAAGATTCTCTCATATTTCCCCCTTAAGAGCTGGAATTGAAGACTTGCATTGCTATGAAGGTTTAAAACTACTAACCATCATTATTCATTGATGATTCCAGTGGAACTCTATTTCTTCAAAGTGTTCCAAGGCTTTTGTTATGCAATATTCAGAACACTAATAGTTCATGCTAGTACATTTTTCATTACTCAAATATAATCAGACAACTTGAGGAACCAAATAAATGAGGAAACATGAGAAATTTGTTACTCTAAAAATCCATTTTTTTCTGGAGATATCTAAGAGATAACTTTCTATGCAATATACTAGATAGGCATACTGGCATTGATTCAATTAATGTGACTTCAAATCCCATGTTCCTGTCCCTTGCTGTATTCTGCTTCTGCATGTATATAGAGAATTACAAATAGTTCTTTCAACTTCATTTATGTTAAGTGTTTTTAACTTTTTATGTTAATTATCATAGCTTAATATATTTTAATTCATATTTGCAAACTTTTTATATTCCCATACTCAACCAAACTCAAAAATGTTGTGCCATTGCTAATAAATAATTCCAGCATTCACCTAGACTAGTAAAGTAGTTGATTCTTTGTCTGCCAGCTTCCTTTCGGTGATGCTCATTTCTGAAGGCTGAGAGAAGTATCACTCTCTTATTTAGTGTGGTATCTTCTTAACTACAAACTTATGTCTCAAGAAAACTAATCAGAAGAAAGAGTAATGCTTAGTATATTTGCAAAAGTATTCTAAACATCCATTAATTCAGAAACAACACTACAAAGTAGGTGTCCATTTTAAAAGTAAAGCTTAAAATAGACAGAATATCAGGTGTACTATTACCTAGAGACTGGAAGCATCAAAATTATTTAATTTGGAGGAGAGAATAGGAGGATTTGGAGTGATGGAAAGGAAGAAGATATATTCTAATCTTGAAAAAAAAAACCAGGTAACTTAAAATGTACCTGCCTAACTGAAATTTTTTCCTGATTTAAGAAGTGCTACATGTTCTCTTCTACAAATACATTTTATTTTTCAGCATAGCATATATTTTCCCTCTCAGCCCTAAGACATTTTGTTGTCAATTTACTTTCTTATGTTACTACCCTTTATATACATCATTGTTTTTCTGGAAAAGGTCTAATTACTTCAAACTAGAATCTCTCTCTCTCTCTCTCTCTCTCTCTCTCTCTCTCTCTCTCTCTCTCTCTCTCTCTCCATTGCTCTCTCCCTTTCTCTTCCCCTCCCTTCACTCCTTCTTTTTTTGTGAAAATAGATTCTTCTGTCCTACAGTACTTGCCAACCAGTTTTCCTTCTCTCTACTTTTTCTAGATACCTCTTACCTCATTTCTTACCCAAATTCACTCTCCCTCCATTTTCTTTTTAGAAAAAAAGCAGATATCCAAAAGATGACAGCCAAACAGTACAAAACAAGGTATAATAAGACAAGTAAAAGATCTCATACTGAGACTGGACAAAGCAACCCCAATAGCAGAAAAAGAGTCTGAAATGCAGGCAAAAGCATCAGAAATAGAGTCACTCTCCTTGTTAGGAGTCTTAGAAAAACACCAAAGTGATGGCCATAATATATACACAGAGACAGAAGCCTGAGGCAAGAGAATGTCTATGAGTTCAAGTTCAGTCTGCTGTACAAATCAAGTTGCAGGACAGCTAAGACTAAACACAGAGATTCTCTCTAAAAAAAGCAAAACAAGTGGAAACAGTTTCTAATTAATTAATTAGTTAATTTTATATATGGGTGTGTAACAGCACACAAGTGGCCACTGGAAGACAAGTTGCTTGAGTCATCAGCCTTGATAGTAAGTACTCTTACTCACTTAGATGTCTCTTTAACTCTTTCAACCTTTATTTCCACCTTAATTCATATTTTCCTATGTATAATGATTGTATGGCTAGACTTACATCAAATTGGTACAAAATAGAGTTATCTATAAGGAGAGGACTTCAACTAAAAATGTGAGCATGAGACATGAATAATAGTATTCTTTTAGTAGTGATTGTGGTGCCATCCCTGGACTGATATTCCTAGGTTCTATACTAAAGCAGTCCAAGCAAGCACCGATGAACACACCAGTTAGCAGCACTCTTCCATACCCTCTTCATCAACTCTTGCCTCCAGGTTCCTGCCCTGCTTTACTTTCTCCAATGATAAACAGTAGGCAGAACTATAAGTCAAATAAACCCTATC
Organism: Grammomys surdaster; assembly: GCF_004785775.1. NCBI lineage: Eukaryota > Metazoa > Chordata > Mammalia > Rodentia > Muridae > Grammomys > Grammomys surdaster. Next base: position 4,009,866 of record NW_021604705.1, read on the forward strand.
CTTGAGAATATGCCTTTAGTCATGGTCACAGCATTAGTAACCCTGATTAGTAAATATACTTATTAAAACCTGTACTCATTTTAGAATTTTATTTCTACACCTTTGTGAATGCTAAAGACTAAGGTCTCAGTATTAATACTGGATACATTCATTGTTTTTAGGAACATGACAATTTGTTCAAATTAACTTTCATTTATAAAGGAGATTTACCAGGAAAAATTATAAGTGCAGAAGTTAATGCTGTACAATACACACTTAAGGCAGTTGGGATGCTTCCAAAAATATCTTTTTTTTCTGCCACACAGTCATCTCTGATCTGGCAAAACTCCTCAATCCACATTCTAAGACTGGACTTCATGTACCTGGTACTTTTATGATAAGAAAAAGTATAACTCTATCCTCCTTGACTCAGGCACCCTAAGCTATTTTCTGATTTAAGTAATTTGCTGGTTTTTACAAATAAAGATACAACCAGTAGTTCAGAGATTTTAATTATTTGGTCGGTGCAGAAATATTGTTTGACTTTTGAAAAGTAGATATTTATAATAAATGATATTTAAAATCTATATGAAGAAGTTATTTCTGGAGCATTTCGAGTAAAAAGTTGCATAATTTCTTCTGTATCAAAAGAAGAAATAGCATTTTCTTTTGCATCAAGAGAGAGTTCAAAACTTCTAAGGGACAATGGATTCAGAGAGAAGGGTTGAGGCGAAGTAACGGGGAGGAGTAAAGAGAGAGCAAACTGTAATCAGGATTCTTTGTATGACAAAAGAATCTATTTTTAATAAAAGGGAGAAATTAAGTAAAAATATCTATGTTCTAGTAGAAAAGAAAGAGAAATCAATTTCCCCAAATGGGTAAATGTTTTGCTAAAGTTGTTATGTTGAGATTTTATTTTACAGAAATTTTATTTCCACATTTGCAAGTTGAATTAACATTATTTTTGCATGTTTACTGAATTTCACATAGTGAATTGGTTTCCTTAAATTATTCCGTTCAGCTGTTTGTATTTTCTTAAACTCATTTAGGAGTTTAATTGTGTGTTTCATGTGATCAAATATATTAATAAACATTCACTTGATTTTTGGGGATTTCATGTAATTCACTGTGATTGGAACCCATTTCTATAGAATTGGTGATTTGTTGTTGTTCTTGTTATCTTTATTTCTCCTATGCTTGTGTGTCTGAATTGAAACTTTTACTTCTGAGATTAACTTTTTGATTAGATGTAATTTTAATTACCCATGTTCCTTCAGCTGAAGTATTTGATAGGTTTAAATGAAACCAGATTGTAGCTGAATTCAGGGGTCATTTCTTCCTTACTAGATTGGGGGCATCGATCGATGGTTAAACTCATAGCCCATCTGCTTAGAAAACCATTCCGAACTCCAGCATTGCTCTGAGAGTACAACACTAGCAGCAGAAGAGGCAACCATAACTGACGGATGAATCCACTATGAAAACCTGAACCAGACACTAAAGGACAAGTACTCTGCAGTTTCAGAAATTTGGGCAATGTAAAGGAAATGTAATACTATAATAAACATCGTGTGTGCTGAGGGATTGGTTTCTAATTGTAGAAACTTAAAGAATACTCATGCAGTGTAATATGTAATTAATAATTGAGACAAATGAAGTAGATACACCAGCTTCAACTGAAATAGAATTTGAGAGAGTAAATATGAGTGATTATGTAGAAAGCCTTAGACTGAGGAAAGGGAAGACAGAAAATAGATTAATTTTACACTGCAATTTTTAAAAGTTTTTCATCCTAAAAGAAAAAAGTGCTAAAAATAAAAAGCAGGAAAAAAACCCAGAAACAATGCAAAAGCAAACTCAACTCCAAGACAAAAATGCATTCCACTTGAATTGCTGAAAACAGTTCTGTGACTCAGAAGGCTGAGGCAGAGGAACTGGCAGCTTCTGGGATCAGCATGTGTTCTATGGGAAAGTCTCATCAAAACAAACAAGAACAAAAACAAATACAAAATGACCAACCAACTGAAAACAGGAAAAAGAGAATGTGACACTCCAAATTAACTGTATTGAAGTTAGATATTAAATAACAAAAATGTAGGAGTGGACAGTGGTACATCTGTTCTGTGGTCCCTTACATGGGTTGAGTTAGGGTCTATAGTCAAGCTGATTGAGACTTGAGTGTGGAGGCAGAGCCTACTTCTATACAGTTCCTCATGTAAGTATAGGTAAAGAATCCTCTCCCTAAAATGCAGTGGAGTCTAAGCTTCCGACCAGATTTTTCTCCTTTAGAAAGCTCCCCTGTTTTAACACATAATGTCCTTCACTTGGGAGTATTCTATTCTGTAGAACAAATTTCAGTGTCTAGCCCACAATATTTGCCCTGGGTTCTCAGAGGCTATTGAGACACTAACTCAGTGTAGGACTTTAAAAAAAAAATGGCTTCTTGTCCTTGCTCAAGTCAATGTAATGAAGAAGATTTTTATGAAATACACAGAATCGAGGACTCTGTCTAGTTGGATTGCAGATATACTCAGTGATAAGTCCAAAGCTGATTACTGCTTTGACTAAGTGCCCAGACCACTTCTGTTGCTTCAGAATTTCTCTTAGAGGAGCCAGGAAAGGAACAGATGCATCTCTGAAAGTTCTTGCACATTAGGTTGATGCCAGTATATCAGATGATGTCACTCATTTGTGTTGTGTTTGTACTGCTTTGTAGATTTGTGTCTATTTAATTTTTTTTTTTTTTAATTTCAGACCAGAGGTCATATCCCCACACTCGGAAAGCATTTGTCTAATTTGTATTTTCATTCTGCCTTCTTTTGTGCTTTCATTTTCTATTGATGTAGAACAAATTACCACCAACTTAGCAGCTGGCACAGCACATTTCTCATTCTGCTTCTGTGAACTTGGGGTTAACATGTCGTGTGCTATTCTTTTGTTCAGTCTTACAAAGACTGTCAAGGTGTCAGTAAACTCTTCACATGGATCAGAAGCTGGAATCTCATGGTAAGATGCCATGTTATTAATGGGAGAGAAGCCCTTATATACAAACCTTGTCTTATTTCTTGCCAACGAGCCTTGTTTGTTGGGAGTTTATCCCACAGTAGCCTGTTTTTCCAAGGCTAACAGATGAGTTTATCACTCCATTCAGCTAAGACAAGTTATGGAGCTGCTGTACAGTTACATAACTGTACATATGGAAGTAGAAATAAATATTGAATTCCTGGAAATGATTAGAAAGTTTTAATAGTGTGTCTAAAGTTTCATGATTTCAATCACATTCAACCTATGATTTTAGTAGTTTCTTTTGAAAGAAGATAGTAATATGCTTGACTGTTAAAAATAATGAAACTAAAGGGTAGTTGCGTGCTCAGCCCTAAATAGGACACTCATACTACCTCCTAGTCTAAGGAACAATGTAGAGTAGAGGGAATAGAAAAATATTGCTGGTAACCTGCTTCCCCACACACATTGTATCAAATGGCTATGTAGGTGTGCCCCTGTATTTTTAATAGTTAATTTCTGTACAAGGTGGTGCCAAGTGCTGGTATTTGGTATTGTCAGTTCTATGACCCATTACCTGCTTTCTCTATGTAAATGTTTGTCACTTCCTCACCTGCCACAAAAGAGAAAAAAGCAAGCTGCTATGAGGCAGCCATGGAAGTTCATATTATTTTCAATCTGGCCAAAAGGTAACAACACTAAGACATAGATTATGCATAGTCCTGGTGGTCTTTGGTGCCACTGAACTCATTTGAGCACAGCTTCATACCAATAAACATATATATGTATACATACATATGAGAAGTCCTTATATCCAAATCTTGCCAATGAGCTTGATCATTGGCAGTTTATCCCACAGTAGCATGATTTTCCAAGGCTATCAGATGAGTTTTTCACTCCAGTCAGCTAAGAAAAATTATGGAGATGCCTGGTGGCTAGATTTGGGACAGAAGAACCAGCAGAATGAGCTGGCAGAGAGATACAGACAAAGGCAGGAGAGAGAAGAATGGAAAGAACAAGCCAGGAAGTAGACAATGAAAACTGCATGGGAAGATGCAAGAGCAGAAAATTTGGGTTAAGTTAGATGATAGCTGAAAGCCTATCTCAGCAAAAGGCTAACAGACTTAAACTATTTAGATGTCCTAAGTGGGATCTCTGAAAGTCTTAGAATATGAAAATCACATGAATAAAAAATAACTGTAAGATGATATCATCCGGCATAGAAGAATCATTGCAGTCATGAATTCATAGCACTCTCAGTTGCCTGCACTAGTACTGCTGAGGAATGTGCCCATCAACCATCAGCCACGAATACAGAATGGACTCACGGGCACTACCCATTCATGCTGAACTGTTGGCTACTGATATGTTCTTGGGGACTCAATGAGTTATTATTTTCAGATAGGTACATACAAGACAGTCTAGCGGCTTCCAATGACTGTCTTCAAAATCGTGGTTACAAGATTATACTGTGTAAACTCAGTGAATTAAAAATAGAACAAGATGTGAAAATGAAAAATGAATACTCATGGAGGGTGCTGTTGAAAGGGGTAGTGTTCACAGGGGTAAAGATAAAATTAGAGAGTTTAGTATGGTAAAAGTAGTGTGTGTGTGTGTGTGTGTGTGTGTGTGTGTTGAGGTTTAGTCTTTTTGTATGTATTATAGTATTAAATACTACATCCCCAAGGCTGGGATGCCCCCAGGGACAAGAGAATCTGCAGGTACACAAGTGATGATATGTAACCTTGTTTCTCTCAAGTTATCCCTGAATAAAGATGCCTAGAGCATATTAGTGGGCAGAAGAGCTATAGGCATATAGGCCAAGTTAGGGTTCCCAGGCTTGGGTTTGAGGAGGACTGTCAGGGGCAGCACTGCTTATACACTGAAGGGCTAAAATCAGCAATAGGCCTAACATACATGCCTGCTAACACAAAGTCTTGTGTCTCTGTGGAAAAACACTGAAACAGATGACTAGACGCTATTGTAAACAAGCAGCTTTGGTGGAAAATTGCCAGGCTGAATAGTCATAGACCTTGTAGATAGGTAACCTTGGTGGATAGTACCAACTTAGATAAGGACAAGTGAATCATAGGCGGAGTCATAGTGATCTGCCCCCTTAGCCTTCACCCAGCTGACACTATGTTCTGGAAGATATCTGTACTCCCCTGAACATCTATGCTCCTGTGTCATCCCCTTCCCCACATCCTACCTTTTTGTGTATAAAGAAAAAAAATTACGAGAAAAAGTGTGTAAAAAGTAAAAATTATGGTTTGATCAGTGTATAGACAAGCCGTGTTCACCCTTTTTGTTTTTCACCATTCTCTCTTAGGTGATCTCCCCAGACCCTGTTTAATGCCCTGCTGGACAGGACATTTTGGTGCCCAGCGTTGTGGGGCTTGGGGACGAGATGTTCAGTCTCCCAGCGTTCAGGGGCTCGAGGAGATCACAGGAGAGCGGACACTGGCTCTTCAGAAAGGGAGGTAGGCCTAACCAAGTTTTGCCAGGAGCATTGAGGATGACTTCCAGGAATGTCTGGAACTCCGATTACAGAGTACTTATTAAAGTGACTCCCAGAGGCGAGGGCCTGGATTTCTCAGGGGCATCCAAAAGGACTTTCCTGAGGTCCACCTGAGAGTGGCCTCGACTCAGGACACCACGGTCCTCCCAACCGTGAGATGATCCTATACTGTGGAGGATCAGAGCGGAGAGGCCATGAGATAGGAGGCATTGGGAAGGGGGGCCGGGAGAAGAAGCTAGAGAGTGGGGAAGACACCATGGGTTAAGTGAGCCATAACAATATGTCCATGAGTGTTGGCCAGCAGAGTTAAGAGTATCCCAGATGAAACATGGCTAGTGATCTATTGGGTTTATTTGCAGGGCAGAAGATACCAATAGCATAGAGAATAGGTATCTGATCAGCTCTAGTGCTAAGGTTGTGTGTTATTTATCTGAGAACTGAATAATCAAAGGTAAAGTAGAAACTGGTTGAGACCAAATACATTCTACAACACATACTGTGGTGTATGTGTGTGTTTGTGTGTTTATGTGTGTGTGTGCGTGTATGCGTATTTGCCTAAAAGTGATTCCACTTGACTCCTAGCAACAGCATACAGCCTCACCTGCCACTGCTGCCACATGCTCTTAGTGTGGCTTGTGTATAAAAGGACTGCCAACCACTACATCTCTCCTTTCTGTTCCCACATGTTCCTGGCTGGTCTCCCTTCCTCCTTCTGTCCCTGTTCTCTGCCCTCATGGTCCTGCTCCTGTCTGCCTGCTTATATGTCCACTCCTCTACCTCTACCCCTTCCCAGGTCCTCATTTCTTTTCCTCCAATAAAGCCCTTTAGTACTAGATCTGTTTCATGGTATAACTATTCAGTGATACACCTTGGCATGGGCCCATTAGGTATAGCCTCACATTATATTTCATAATAATATGTACATATGAAATCTTATATATGTGAAAGTATCAAAGAAAAAAATTAGTGGTTTCCTAAAAAAAAGAAAAATATGGCAAATATTTCAGTTTTGAAACTCTTCTTTAGAGTCCCTGTTCAGTGCAAGGCTTTAACATATTCATATTCCATAAGACAATTGCCTCAACTCATGTGTCTGATACAGGATACATATCAAGATTCCAAAAATTCTTATTTCTATCTTCAATTTCTCTCTATAATATTCACTTAATATTTTAAATTTTATTGTATTTATAACATTTCATGCTGAATGTATAAATCTGGAACACATGCATTATTTAAAAGATAATAAAATCTTCACATTCTCTGTGACAGCATGTGTCAAGTATTTTTGATACTCAACTTGCTAATTTAAATTCCTTCCCACACTTTCCTTTTATTAGCTAGTCTTTTGTCTAGTACCCCAAGAATTATGACTTTTAACTTACTGTTGAGCAGATTGTTTTTTAAGGTATGTTATTTCAGATTTCCAAATGTTCACCATTGCAATCTAGGAAAAATTACTTGTCTGAGGTCAGCTGAGGATGGAGAAAGAACAGATACAGCTTTTGAAATTATATGACATATTTCAGACCACCACAGAAGCATACTGACTTGTTTGTTAGTCCTCTACCTTCTAATCTCTTTTTATAGTTTCCTCTGGCTTATCTTATCACCACTATGCTTTAGTATGAAAAAAAAAAGGGACTATACATAAAAGTCTCAATTCAACCACAGTGATATAGAACAGTATAGGTGTCAAAATGTCAATCTTGAGATTTTAAAAGTAGTGTACATACTATGTGTCTTTGACTCTCCTATCCTGCCATGGTACCACCAACACCAGAAATCAAAAGCAAAGAGCATCATTTGTAATCCTGTTTTCACTTGATGGTTCCCTAGTCATTGAGGACAAAAGTTCATTTTGTGTTCAGTAAAGAACTTGTTTCCTTGTAAAGGTAAAAATTATCTAAATCAGTCTCTTCCTAAAATGTCTCAAAGATCCTGTGGTAATTATTGCTTCATCACAGGCTGTCAGCCTTTTGTTCCAGGTAAGTCACATCTTGATATTGTTACTCTTATCAGTATGCTCATACAGTGACTGATCCAACCCCCTAATCATCTTACATCTATCTGCTCTACAAAAATTCTTTTTTAATTTATTTTTTTGGGATATTTTATTTATTTACATTTCAGATGTCATCCTCTTTCCCCATTTCCCCTCCCTAGAAACCCCCTGTCCCACCTCCCTCCTCCTTTTTGTTTTTATACCATTTTAATTACATTCAAGTATTAAGGTCAGTTCTATGTTGAAGGTCTAGCAATAAAATAGACACAAATAGTCAAGGAACAAGCAATACAATAAACACAAATAGTCAGGGAACAAGCAAGACAATAAACACAATTCCATGAATACTCCCATGATCACTGTTTCTAAGGGATTATCAGGATGACCAAAATATCTGATGTACTTTTTTTCTTTCCTTTCCTTTCCTTTCCTTTCCTTTCCTTTCCTTTCCTTTCCTTTCCTTTCCTTTCCTTTCCTTCCTTTCCTTTCCTTTCCTTTCCTTTCCTTTCCTTTCCTTTCCTTTCCTTTCCTTTCCTTTCCTTTCCTTTCCTTTCCTTTCCTTTCTTTTCCTTTCCTTCTCTTCCCTTCTCCTCCTCCTCCTCCTCCTCCTCCTCCTCCTCCTCCTCCTCCTCCTCCTTCTTCTTCTTTGTCTCCTCCTCTTACTCCTCCTTCTTTTGTTACAGTTCTATCTTTTTATGATATATTTTCAAATTTTTCTATGATATAGTTTGAAAGATGGCTGAGTGGATAAAAACATTTTCTGTAAAATAAAGAGAACCTGATTCAATATACATACAAAAATGTGTCTGTGTGTGTATGTGTGCTTGTGCACGTGTGTGTATAAATGTATAAATGCAACCTGCTGACTCTATTTTGTTGTTTTTGTGTATGTGGTTTCAGGGCTGATCATTTTGCATTTTACTTCCTATAAGGAGGTTCTATCATTCATGGGAGAGGCTAATTCTCCCTCTCTCAGCAATCATTATTTGCTTTTTGTTCTTGTGTAGGCATGGAACCCTGAGAAAAATTCTCCCTCCCATGTTAATATGTCCATTGTTATTTCCACTGTAACTATGTGGTTTATGCAGCCATTTCTAGGACAGACCATTTCAAAAAATATTTCCATGTACTCTGATTCATATATTCATGTATTCATATTCAATCTTTTTGCCCCCATTTCTGCAATGTTGCCTCAGCCATAGATGTAGTATCTGTGATATAGATATATCTGTTGGGGCTGAGATCCCAATGATTTAGTGATATCTTCATTGTGTCTGGTTATGATTTTAGTGATGGTCTTAATTTGCTGTAAAGAGATGATTCTTTGAAGGAAGTTGCTACACTTAACCTTTGGACATAAGATTATGATTTAGAGTATAGTAAGAAATTATGCTGGTTTAGCAATGTGGTAAGAGTAGATTCTAATGTCTATTGTTAGATATTATGTTCATGATGTGATGATGAGTCACAGAAGCTGGCTAAGTTTCTAGTATCAAGCATAATTTCCCTTCTTTTGAGTGGGGTTAACTCCAATTAGAAAGTTGTTGATTTCCACTAATATATGAGTGCCATTTCGTGCATCTTTATTCATATTTTAACATGCTATTTATTTTCATGGTTTACAGATGTTGGAGTTGGGTTTCCTGCCTTGGTAGTATTTTCTGGTACCATGAAATATAGGAAAGATGCTTTTAGATCAGTTTCAACTTGAATCTTCCTAGTCTTGTGTCCTAAATGTGTCTTCAACAATACCTTTTATCCCTGATCCTTGAGATATAACCAGGGCATGAACAATATCATTAAGAAAGTCACTTGAATTCTAACCATTCTAAAGTAGATATTTTATGCCTGGTAATGGGGTTTTTACTAATCTATGGATCTTGTAGAGTGAATTTTCAGCCCAAAAGGCTTAATCTTTTTAAGATTCTCTCCCATCTCTTCTCTCTCTCTCTCTTTGTATTTGTGTGTGTGTGTGTGTGTGTGTGTGTGTCTGTGTTAATTTCCCTCAACCTTCCTTTCTATCTGCATTGACTTCCTACCCTTCTCTCCAGTTAGAACCTCTAAATTATTTTGTTCTCCTTTTTATATCACCTGTATCCTGCTATTCCCCTTCTCAAGCACAGCACTCCTTATCATTTTGGAGCTTTCTTGTGAATCTTTAAATTTTTTATTTTGTATATTAATTTTATATTTTTATATTTAATATCTTTTTATTTACCAGTGTCTACTTTTACTCATATTTATATTTCTTCAATTTAAAAGTATTTTAGAGTGTCTGGGAACGAGTGAATATGTGATTGCACACATGATACAGCCTATATGTGAAGGTCAGAGAATAATTTGTAAAAGCTGGTTCTTGTCTTCTACCTTGTGGATTCTAGAGATCTACCTCAAGCCATCTAGCTTAGAGACTAGCATCCTTATCCACTTAGTCATCTCAGCAGCCCTAAGTTTACTTTTATACTCTTAATTAAAAGTGTGTTTGCTTCATATACATAGAGTAACTGTAGAGTAATAATAGATGAAAGGACCAGATCACAGATACAGCTGCTCGGAAGAACCTTCCTACATCCACTGTTTAAAAAGATTTTCTGTGGGCAGACTTGATTGTTCCTTGCCCTTTCTTTCCATACAGTATACTTCCAAGCATTCCTGGGGTTTAACTCCAACTAATATAATTTTACATTAGATTCTTTGTATCAAATATTCTGGCAACAATAAAATTGTTTTTAATTAAATTAAGTAGAAATTATTAACTTACTTTAATGTGTGTGTGTGTATGTGTGTGTGCGTGTGTGTGTGCGCATGCGTGTATGCTATATGCACACTATAATGTGAGTAGAGGTGAGGAAGACAATTTCTGGATATTAGTTCATTTCTTTCACTATTTCCCAAAGACAAAACACAAGACATGATGCTTGGTTTCAAGAGTCTTTACCTGCTAAACCAAGTACCATCCCCTTCAAGATTTTATTAACATTTGTATAATCTTAATCATCTTTTCATATTTCACTCAGATATAAAAAACTTACGAGGTATCTTTTTCATATTAATGAAAAAGACATAATTGATCATTTCTAGTTAAATGTTCCCACCAAGCAGTATGTATTGAAAAACTGAACCTATAATTTTAAAACATTTTCCTAAGTATCTTCTTACTTAAGAAATTAGACATCAATAAAGCACATAATCCAATTTTAAAATGGAGTACAGATTCTCAGCAGAGAAATCTCAAATGTCTGAGAAACAAAGAAATGTTCAACATCCATAGCCATTAGGGAAATGCAAATCAAAACTACTTTGAAATTTCACATACAGCTGTTTAAATGGCTACGATCACAAGAGACAGCTCATACTGGTGAGGATGTGGAGCAAAGGAAACGCTACATCATTGCTGATATATATATATGTATATGTATATATATATATATATACATATATATATATAGAAATCAATGTGGCAGTTCTTCTGAAAATTGTGAATTGTTCTACTTAGAACCCATTTTTGGTGTATACCCCAAAATGCTTCACTTACTTTTTGTGGTCATAGAACTTTTATTCATAATAGCCAGAAAGTAGAATCAATCTAGATATTCTTCAACCAAAGAATTGGTAAAAATAATGTCACACATATACGCAATAAAGTTTTGCTTAGCTGTTAAAAAGGTGACATCATAAAAATTAAAAATGGATGGAAATTAAAAACAAAAAATCTTTTTGAGTGAGCAACCCAGGCCCAGAAAGATAAACATGTTATTTTCTGCCTTATAGGAGGATATTAGCTGTTAAGTAAAAATATAATCATGCTGCAATACACAGACTAAGAGAGACTAAGTGACAAGGAGGAGTGCATAGATCTTCTTGGGAAGGGGAAATTGAATAGATGTTGTTGGCCAATTGGGTCAGTAGAGATGGAGGAAGCGAATACTGGGAGAGACAACTAGAATTGAGGGCCATTTGGGGCCAACGTGGAAATCCAGTGAAGTGGAAAATTCCTGGATACTACAAGGCTGACCCTATTGAAGACTCCTTAAAATGAATGATATATAGTCTTAACCAGTCATCTTCTGAAATGAATCAAGGCTCCTAGTTGTGGGACTAGGACATGAACCCAGCCACAAACTGTTTAACCTATTATTTGTCCTGCATGCAAGGTTTGTTGGAGTATGTTGGCATATAACTTGTAGTAGTAGCTATGTTTGCTCCAACTTGAGACCTATGCCATGAGAGAGAACCTATGCTTGACACTTCTTGGGTGGTAGGAAACCAGAAGTTCAGAGACCATTGGTAAGAACAAACATGATTAGACTAAATAAATAAATAAATAAATAAGATTTCTAATGATATTCTCTGTGCTCACAAACTGGATCCTAGTCAAGTCATCATCAGAGAGTCAGAGTTTATATTCTGTAAGCTGATGTGAATAGATGCAAAGACCAACAGCTAAATATTAGGTAGTGCTCATGGAACCCTATAGAAGAGTAGGAAGAATTATAGGAGCCAGTTGGGGACTGAGAACACCAAGAGATCATAGTCCATAGAATCAACTACTCAGGGCTCCTAGAGGCTCACAAAGACTAGAGCAGTAACCATGATACCAGTATGAGTCTGAGCTAGGTCCTCTGTATATGTGTTATGGTTGTATATCTTGGTATTTTCATCGTACTCCTAACAGTGTATGGGGGCGGGGGTTATGTAAGCACTCTGACTCTTTTGCCTGCTCTTCAGAACTTTTTCTTCCTACTGAGTTGCCTTGTCCAGTCTTGCTATGAGGGTTTGTGACTAGTCTTATCATATCTTATGTCACCTTCAGTTGATATCTCTGGAAAGCCTGCTTTTCTTCTTTTTCTTCTTCTTCTTCTTCTTCTTCTTCTTCTTCTTCTTCTTCTTCTTCTTCTTCTTCTGAAACAAAGAAGGAGTGGATCTGAGGTAGAGGGGAAATGGAGAGTGAATATCGTGGTTTAACTATGTTTGGCCCAGGGAGTGGCACTATTTGAAGATGTGGCCTTGTTGGAGGAAGTTTGCCACTGTGAGGGTGGACAATGTGACCCTTTACCAAGCTGCCTGGAGGAGATAGTCTTCTTTTAATGTCCTTCAGATCAAGATGCAGAACTCTCAGCTCCTCCTTAAACCATGCCTGCCTAAAAGCGGCCATGCATCCCACAATGATGATAATGAACAGCCCCAATTAAATGCTGTCCTTTGTAAGTGTTGCCTTGGTCATCGTGTCTGATCACAGCAATGGAAACCCTAACTAAGACAGTGGGCACTGAGAAGAGTGAAAGGAGGAGAAACTCTGGTCAGGATGTAAGTAAGTTATGAAAGACGAATTTAAAAAATAAAACACTCTAAAAAGAAATGATCTAATATTTTTATTTGTAGTCACAATTCTTAGCAGCAGTATTATCTTCAAAAATAGACTCAATATCTGGTTTGGATAGTAGTTTTCAAGAATTTATATAGAAATAATATATTCCTCTTTTACAAAAATTTATTAATTAGACTTTCTTTTTAAAGTGTATTCTTCTCTGATACAATACATCCAAGCTGCATTTTTTTCTTCCCACCACTTATCCAAATCCCCCCAACCATACACTTCCTCTTTCTCCAGATCCACTCCTCCTCTGTTTCCCTTGAAAAACACAAACAAAAAACAAAAAAACTTCAAAAACCAAAATAGCAGGTTCTCCAGGGATATCAATTGGTTACTCTTTGAGAGAAGCTTGGTTCAATTCCCAGCACCCACATGACAGCTCATAACTGTTTGTAAATTCAGCTCCGTGGCATCTGGGACCATCACAAGGACATGCATTGAGACAAAACACCAATTCACATAAAATAAAAATAAATATTAAAAATATTGTGAGCCTATGGAAACAAACTTCTTAGTAAATATTTTATTCTATAGAGCACAAATAATTCTTAAGGTAGTTTTATAATAAGTCATGAAATTTGTTATCAATTCTCTAGATATAATATTTATCAACATATGCTTTCTCAAGTTCCTATTGTAAATCTGATTGTGTACCCTGTGATAGAATTACAGATAATCTATAATATAAACCTAATCAGATGAATTAACAAGCACACAATTCCTTCTGTTCTCGACATCTAACTTTCTGATTCTCAGATAAAATCTAGGGCAAGTCCTACAATTTATGCAGTCATGCTTGAATGGCAGAAATCCCTGCTGTCACTTCTAATCACTGGCATAATCTCTTTTCAGGAGTGAAGTCTACAGATTTTATTTGAATGCAATAATATCCCTCAATTCTACTTTTGTCAGCACCAGGAAAAGAAAGTCACAGTCTACTATTTTGTTTTTCTTTAGAGAAGACTTTTTTCTTACTAATCAATCCATCTGTGAAGATTGTCTAAATAATATAGAAGCACTAGAGGCTAGAAAAATGTTTGTTAGATTGGTACAGATTTTCACTAACATTCATTATCTTAAGCTACAGTAGAAGCTGACCAGAACACTTTTTCTTTCAGAGTGACTGTGGGATCATTCAAGGCTCTTCACTCTGGTAGTCAATACTGTGCTGGTGAATTCTAAGGTCATGTAGAACACCTACTGTACAGCAGGTCTCTGACTCATTTTCCTATGTCCTGTTAAGCGTGACATACACTAACACCAAGAGCTAACTATGTTCTGGGTTAGTAAACTATGCTAACCCATAGTGAAAGAGGTTTCCTCAGGCAAACTCACTTAAGTCAGTTGCATGTACTCTTTCTTTTTTTCTTCTATGGTCCAATTTACCATTTGATAAAACATCTTAGAATTAGAATTATCATGAAAAATTTTACTCAGATAAAGGCAGATCTCTGTCTGACACCACATGTAATTTCAGTCATATTTGTCTTTTCCATTTCTGTTCATTTAAAGAAGTTCTCAGATAAAAATGTGATGCATATGCACCATGGGGTATTTCTTAGCAATAAAAAAATGAAAATTATAAAATTTACCGGTCAATGGATAAAACTGAAAAATAATTGTACAAAATATGTTACCTAAGTGAAAAAAGACAAATATCTCACATGCTGTCTAATGTGAGATATAGCTGCAAATATTTTGTTCACTCTGTTTAATTCAGTGTCTAGTCAGAAGCCAGGAAACTGTATATGAGCCATGAGGGGTATATGAAAAAGTGTAGGCAACAGAATTTAGGTAAAACAAAAATAGGGATGGGGATACTGAAGATGGTATGGTCGAGCAGATAGTAGAATGGTAAGAATGGAGAAGAGATGTGGTGGGGAAATGTTTGTCTAAAATGTAGTGTATTAAAAGGCTACATGCTAACTTATCAACTTAAGAAAAATATGATAGATTTGAAAGCATGGAAGACAATCTGAGAGCTAAAGGTTATTAGATGGAGCAAGAATTTGGACATCAATACTTTGCGTATGTGAACGATATGGCTTCCAGAAAACATGAATTATTAAATGATATTTCAGTGCCAATCACAAGATACCTCTGTAACAGTTACTGGTCTGAAAAGCCCCAGAGGAAATGAAGAGAATGTATGAAATTAAACTAGATGGTAAGACTCAATTGCTAAAGTCACTATACATTTTGTTTATAGGGCTCAAAGAAAGCAGTCTTGAATGACTAGGAATCTTCCTGCCTGATGGCTGTCTTACATAGTGCAGAAGGATGCTCTATAGGCTCCTGAGTGAGTAAAGACAATGGTTCTGGCCCTGATGCTACAATACTGACCTTGCAGGTAAGATTTTCCAGTTGATTCAATAATACAAATGAACAGATGTCAAAAACCATCCATTCATGACTGGATTTGACAAATATGCCACAAGTGGCAATTCGTGTCTGATACTATAACTGTGATCAAAATACATGGCTGGGAGGTCATTGTCCTCAGAGAGTAAATCTACTGGTTTATTTTTTCATGCTTATGCTTTCAAACTGTCTTCTAAACATTTGGATTTATATCCACAGCTTTCGTGTTACTCCCAACCTTGACAGAAGAACTTTATATCGGTAGAGAGTGGTTAATTCAGAAATGTATTGTTGTTCTAAGTAGCAAGACCAAAATTCTGTGAGTGCACAGCCATAGATGAAATGTCTATATTAACCCCCACATAAGAGTTAGGGAGCACCATGGAAAAGAGAGAAAGAATGTCAGAGTCACAAGATGGGTAATAGCACTGCAAAATGGTAATATGTGGATATGCCATGGCTGTTGCACACTTAATTCACAGCAGCTGTGGTTCCCCTGCAAGGCTAAGCTGATTGGACTTAGATAATTGATGGGAGAAGATACACATGGACCTCATCTCTAGCTACTGGAAATTGACAGCTACTGGGAGACACTAATATTGTTTTGGGCGAGTGCTCTCACTTGCACATAGGATGTAAAACCACTCCCAGAAAAATAAAGAAACCTTACAAGCCTTGGCTTGGTTGTCATTACATGAATTTGGTCATATTTTCTGAGGTGTCATATTTTCCAAATTACTATAGATTATACCAAGTCAGCAAAATACAGTATTCCACCTGCCTATGGTATTTCCAACTTTGTCTTCGGTTGATAAATAGCTGGGTATTCAACAGATGTAAATTATCAATGAATTATCACTGGAAACATGACTCTGGCAGAACTTTCAGAATTATTTGAAATTGCAAGGCCTGTAAATAT
>NW_021604705.1:4026124-4043361 GCF_004785775.1 Grammomys surdaster
ATATATATATATATATATATATATATATATATATATATATATATATGTGTGTGTGTGTGTGTGTGTGTGTGTGTGTGTGTGTATATATATATATATGACATAGAGAAATAAATCTTGAATGATTAGGAATCTTCCTCCTTAGTTGTTGCCTCCCATAGTGTGGGAAAAATATATTGAATCATATTTCACATATTCTCAGCCCTGAATAGACTGAGAGAGCTCCATTATTGCATCTATAGTTGTTTGCTTAGCCTACTCTGCAAACTGAAGTTCAGTGAAAGACACTATCTCAAACAAAAAAAATCTGGTTTATTCCTGACAAACAACATGTGGTGTTATCTTTGACATACATATGTGCACATGCACATAAACATATACACACATACACATACACACACAAAATACACAAGGGATGGAGAGAGGGGGAGAGAGAGAGGGGGGGAGGGAGAGGGAGAGGGAGAGGCAGAGGGAGAGGGAGAGGGAGAGGGAAACGAGGGAGAGGCAGAGGCAGAGGCAGAGGCAGAGGCAGAGGCAGAGGCAGAGGCAGAGAGGCAGAGGCAGAGGCAGAGGAGGAGGCAGAGGCAGAGACAGACTGAGAGAGAATGAGAGAAAATAATATATTTTAAACTCAGCATATTTTTGAGTCTTAGGGATTTTTGTTAAATAAAAACAATATGAAATTCTTTAACAGAATGTTCATATTTGTAAAATAACAGTGCTGCCTAGGCTTTAGGTCATGTCTATAAATGGTATCAGTCTAAATGCACGTTTCTTTCTGACAACATCTAATATTTGATAGTAGGATTTCCAAGATTTTGGAAATATCAATGATACATCCTGGGAAAAAAGTTTCTATTTTCTGTTGCAAGATATATTGTGCTTTCTATTTTCAGTAACTATGCTGACTTTACATCTGAGAAAAAAATGAAATAGATCATATAGAAAGGCTTTTTTTTTTTGCCAGTGCACAGCTGACCTTGCAAACCATTGAAGGAAATCTTCAGAAATAGAGACTGAAATAGAAGCTGAAAATACACTGCTAAGTGAGTCCTGGTATTCTAGTGCCCTGTGGACATTTCCTGAGTTCAGTAACTCAAATTGTGCCTTCAATGTCTGCAGAAGAAAATGGAGAGGAGGATTTTAGCATGCATAAGTGGGGGAGGGATAATGGAATTATAGTTCAGCTTCAACAAGAATATTAAAAAAGTTTCACATTAAAAAATGAAGATTTAAGTAAAAACTCTTTTCACAGTCATTGCTAAACATCAATAGCACATATCAATATCAGGAATTATCTTGGTATACTTTAAAAACTAGATTAACAATATAAAATATTTATAAATTATGAAGTTACGGTAAGCTTCATACAAATTATTTTGTGTTTGTAATTCTTGAATAGTTTACTAAATCAAAGAGTATTTAAGTATACAGTAAATACTTTATAGCATTCTTAAGTACGTAGAAGAGATAAATAGTCTCTAGAAATGTTTGTATTTGTGCCCTGAAAAATGTTATCAATTAGTGTATCTTACATTGTATAAAACATTGTACAACATTATTTAATTGTAACACAGAATTATTATTAAAAAATAAATTTTGTTAAAGCACAATTTTGTATATTAAATTTAAATGGGAATACACGTAATTATAAGTTTTAACTACTCTAGGAGTTAAAACTAGTGAAATGTAACACTCATAAAACTCACTCATTAAAAAGAGTAAGATAGAACTACCTTCACAAAAACCATGATGTTTTCAATGTTCAATAATAATATACAAAAGGTATTCTATAGACATCAAGTAAAAGCATGCTTGCTCACATGATTTAGGCACAACATTACTAAATATGGATAGCTAGCATGCTAAGACAAAAAAGAATAATCAATATTTGTAAGAAAAAAAGAAAAGGAAAAAAGGAGCTCAATTATTGTTAATTTCTTGTAAATTTCTATGCTGACAACAGCATTATTTTCAATAAAAAATGAAAAACTATTAAATATTCAAATAAAGATTTAAAACTTGCTACACCAATATTTATAATGCCACAATTCATATTTATATACCAGCTATGAGTAAATATATAATTAAGGGAAATATGTGAAAAACATATGTAAAACATAAACTCACCATACTGCCCTGAATCAACCTTTAAACCAAATGCAGGAAAGCAGAGACAAGAGTAGCCTAGAGTTCACTATGAGGTACCCTTGACCATTGAGTGCTAGGTTCAGTAAGAGACCTTATCTGAAGAAATACAGCATGGGGAGCACTAAAGAAAGACACCTGGCATTTATTCTTGGCCTCTACAGACATATGCATACACATGCACCTTTTATACACCTGGATACATAAATGATAGGTGTATAAATAGGGTACATATAAGAGTGGAAAATTATGTTAACCAGGAATGCAGGAAATAGTCATCTTGAAGATAATCTATCAAAATAAAATACAGATACCTAAGAAAGCTCATTTTGTTCCTATAGTGAATTTGAGGGAGATTTTAAAGATAAAAGAAAAGGACACCAAGTAATCACTGAATTCTTATGTGTAGAAGTAGTCAGTATGGAGTCAAATATAGAATAAGTCTATTCATGCCTTTTCATCTTTTTGATTAACTTTATAGCATTATATTGAACAGTAAATTTAATGTTCTAGCATGTTGTCTTTAAATCATAGATATGTGATTTTACAGCAATAAAACACAAAAGAGAAAAAAAAAGAAAACATATGAGCATACCATGCACATTGTGTCAGAATGAGGTCAGTATTCCTCAGAAGTGTGAGATTTGATCTGCTGATCTATTTTTAACTTAGCAACTAACAACTTAAAAAAATGGCATGGAAATAGATCTTTAAAAGAACAGAAGAAATACAATGAACACATTGGATAATGTTACACACACACACACACACACGCACACACACACACACACACAAAGGGGGGCAGGGCACAGAAAAACAAGAAACTAAAAAGGAAGGAAAACAGGTCTATAATAAGGATGGATAAAATATGAAGCACATTCCAAAGCAATACCTTGAAATTTACCTATAACAAGAACACTGTGAGAAAATTGCCTAAACATTATTAACAAGAATTTAATTAAGAAAACTATCTGGACTCAAAAGATAAGACCATATCATCTTGAAATAAATAAACAATTATTTATATATGCCACCTAATACATGAATTTGTAAAACAAAGGAAAAATGTCAAATTAAAATAAATTTTACTTTGTAAAATAACTTTGTGCTTCAGAAGACATTGGTAAGTAAATAAAAATATAACTTTCTGACTAGCAGATTATATTCATAAATAATAAACCATGAAGGAGCCTCAGATTGTATTTGTAAATAAGTAATGAAGGAGTCTTAGGTAACAACAATGGTCCTCCATCATTTCTACAAAACTGTTTGAAACAGAAATAGAAAAGAGATCCTTCCTGCTAGCTTAATATCCTAAAGACCCATGACATATGCCCAACAGGCAGATATGGGTACATTTTAGAACACTTCTAGCAACATGGTGCAGCCTCCAAGAACCATAGTCACTTTCAATCCTAGGCTAGCCTTCTGCACACAGCCAACGAAAGGCAAAGACAATTCGTCATATGTCAAGAGAATGAAATCCCTCAACAATCTGAGTGAATTTTCATGAGAGATATATGTTTAGAAATCAGTGAGTTGTACATGTAAGCAAACTCCTGACACTTAAAAATCATATCACAATACAACTAGTAAAAATAAAGAAATGCAAAATTCAACTTCTGTGTAGTATAGGTTACAGTAGGCATTCACAATAACTAAAGCGAACACTTTCTTTATCTGATGATAGAGAGTTGTAAAAGTCCAATACAAAATGTTCCAAACAGAATACAAGCCTCTAGAATAATCTTGGTAGAAAACTCTCAAACTGAAGCTATTTTTTTCCAAATAAAAGTAATTTGTTGAACATTTCCAACAGTGAGTAACCAAAGAGAGCATGGGAATTCTCTTATTAAAAATATTAATAAAAGGTAATGACAGTTCCATTATCATACTAATGGACAATGGAAAATTCTCATATTAATGGAAAAGCTATTGAGGTATGGATGCTCAGCAGATAAAGGTACCTTCAATACACAGGGTTCCCATATTAGAAAAAGACCGACTCCTGCAATTTCCCTTTTTTATGGGAGTGTCAGGGCATGCACTGTGTGCACATAAACAATGCCAATAATATGTAAATAATATTGAAAGGAAACAAATTTGGAAGCAGGAATGCAGCTCACGGGTTCAAGTCCATTCAGGATGCATAGGGACCTTTGAGACCTTTGCTTTCATTTTTAACACTAGAAAAATTACTAAAGAAGAACAAAAACAAACAAATAATTAAAAGTTTGATAGGGCCATTTATATTTTGTATTATGTTTGTTTTTATCTAATGCATTCTTACCTTGTTTATAATGGTCTATTAAATACCTTTCAATTATTTTAAAGAGCTACATGTCATTTATTACAGTCTATGAATTTGATAGGCTTATTCTGGTTTGTGTTTTAAGCAAGAAAGTTCTATTCAATAAATGTGACATTCTTTCCTACTTAAATTTCTTTAAAACCCTGGGATAGAATTTAAAAGCACATTAGGCAAAAAAGGTTAAAAACACAAGATCTAAATTTAGAACTTAACAATCCAGTGTAATTACTGTCACTGAACATCAAAATGAATAACTCTTGAGCTATAGTAATTGATCTTTCAGTGACTAGAGTAGCAGTTGTGATTGGAGAGTGTTGGAGAGACTGTATTGTGTCAGAATTATGAATGTTTTTTTTTCTGTGTTCTTTCAGTAGATCTAAGAAATGAATGTCTTGAGTTTTATGAAATAATCGTTGGTGTAGCTTTGCATCTCCTATAGATGAAATAATATGGAGTTGGGCTACAAAGAGAAAACACTCTGTCCCATGCCATTTGTTTGTCTGAAACAAGCTTTCCGTTTTCCTCCTTGTAGGCCAAGAAAGGTAGTTCATGACGGCCCAAACTAGATACTTTGTTTCTGCACAAGCTTTGAACACTCAAAATTAATACTTTCAAATTTTTTCTGCTTTTTAAAGCTTTATTTCCACAGTATTCCTTTCATGATAAAAGGTGAGATTCCCTATGTTGCTATTTCTTTTAGGCTTTGCTCAGGAAACAGCTTATAACACTGCAATTGTTTCAAGCAAATCTTAATTATAATAACCACATAATGTAATCTTGTAGTGTAGGAATGATTTTCTCTCCTTTAGAAAAAAAAAAACAAATGAATCTGGCATTTTAACATTCACTGAAATTTTTCAAAATTTTATTCAACCAGAACAACATAAGGTAAATATAAAAAAAAGATGGTGTTCTCATATGCGGGACTATTTATATATTAAAACTTTTGATAAATGAATAAGTAAATAAAATAAAAAAATAGTTAAGTAATTAGAAAAAAATTTCTTGAAGAATGAAATAACAACATGTCCATTTCTAAACCAATGATACTAAAAACAGCAAATTGATTGCAGAAGCTGTTCATTTGTGATTTGATTAAAAACAATTTTATATCTTTTGTTATGTACATTTTCCAGACTGGACATGGATGGAGGACCAGTTGAAGCTCCTTCTACCTGTGCCCCCTTTTTCTTGCTGGTATCTAGTCATCACTAAATCATTCCACAAAGTAATGTTAAAACTAATAAGACAACTTATTATAAGCTCCGCAAAAATTACCTCTATAATCAAAACTTGAATGTATCTACAAGGGATAGACAGTGTTTTGAAAATTTAATAAAAGAAAGTGTTTTCATGATATCAAAGAAATGATCAAGATATTCACTGACATGATTCCTATTACAGCTAGGGGCTGACAAATACATCAGTGAAAATTGGATCAATTATTGAAAATTAAATAGTGAAATAACATTGCTCTCCAACTTTCCTATATGTATGTCCCTTAATTTTTCCATCTTTTTACTTCCCTAAGGCTTTTAAACTAAAACTAACCCTAAAAACTGACAGGTTATACTATTACAGAAGTTGGGGGAAGGGTCATCTTTAGAAATAAAAGCTGGTAAAGAGGTAGGTAAACTACTCTTGATGACCCAGGATGGCACCATGTCTACATAGAAATAGAGTAATCTCTGTAAATAACAGCCAGTTTTCTATTCTCTTTCTTCTAATCTCTCTAAATTTAATCCCAAATGTCATAATAAACCATCTATAGAATACTTTTTATCTAAGTATAATAGTCTGTGGGAGAATTAAAGGATTAATGTCATATAATTTTTAAAAATATTGTTTTCGTTGAAAATAAATATTTCAAGATTTTCTCTATCAAGTTATTTCATGAAAGTCTGTAACTCTCATGAAGTAGATCTTGGATAATTAATATTACATACTAAGCTCTAACTCTCAGAAGTACTATATTTCTCTTTTGTAAAGAGAGAATTTCCACACCCAAAGATTAGGTGGAGCTCTGGAAGCCATATGAAAGAAAGGGAGAAAGAATTGTAGCAGCCAGAGGGACCAAGGGCATTATGAAAATACAATGCACAGAACCAACTAAGCAGGACTCATAGGTGCTCACAGAGACTGAAACAGCAACAATAGGTCTGTGTTAAGTCCTCTAATATGTTAGTTATGTTTTTGAACTTGGTGTTTTTGTGGAACGCCTAACAGTGGGAATGGGGGCTGTCTGTGACACTTTTACCTGCTCTTGAGACCCTTCTATTGCTACTGAGTTGTCTTGTTCAGTTTTGATGTGAGGGTTTTTGTCCAGTCTTATTACATCTTGGTTTGCTATGTTCAGTTGATATTCCTAGAAGTCCCGTTCATTTCTGAAGCGAAATGTAAAAGTAATTTTTGTAACTGTATCTTTTATTTACCAGATATACCTGTCGTCTTAGAGACTTATTGGCTGTTTCCTTCTATAAAATAACCTTACTTTCATTGATTGTGGTTGAAGGTATATATTGAGGGTACATGCATTCCAGCCATATCATACTTTAATCTAAGGCATGCCTGCATTCCAGTGAGATTAAATTTTTTGGTGTGATCCCTTGCTATAGCAGTCATATTGGTACATTAAAATTTCTTTATATAAATCCCCCTTTCTGTTTGAGTTTAAAAATGCACAGTTTTGTTTTGTTTTGTGTTTTATACAACAGAAACAGTTATCAATTCCACAAACAACAATCAGAATGTCCTTAGTTTTGGGGTTCAGGAATTGCCCCACATAAAACTCAGACTCTGGTTTCAGTTAAACAAGGCTGGTTTATTGAACACCCCCTCTCCCCAAGACTTCTGGATCAAGGTCACAACAAGGCCTCTGGAGCTAGATTGGACGTTGAATATTTATCAGGGCCAGAATATAAAAACGAACAAACAAAAAACCCAGCTCTTGTGCAGGTGAAGGAAGTGCTTCCCAGTGGTCAGCTCTGACTCAAGCTGTTTTGGCTAGCTAGATAGAACAGTTCTAACTGACCTTTATTCTGATTGGTCATAAGCTGAGCTCATGGTTGTGGAATTTCATAAGATTAACAAATCTCAGAAGATAAGGAACATAACAGGGTATGTATTCAGCTTGACGCTGCTCTGAGTCCATTTATTTTTCCGTCAATAATATGAAACAGCCAGCAAGCATATTATAGCAACAATATGAAAAAGCCTGCAGGCACAGAACAAAATGGCTACAGCTATGGTATTGAAGTAGGCCTCAACATTCATGAGAATCCATTGATATGATGGTCCTTCAGCAAATGCCAATTTCAGCATCAAGGTTTTCAGTCTGCTAGTCTTACAAGTCTGCCTGACTGGTGAGTGGTCTCTCCTTCTCTAGCTGGTTTGTTGAGCTATACCTATGATGGGGGATTATCCTGAATTTTTATGTTAAAACATCTGTAAAGTAAACATGCTGATCTAATTCAACAATCTTTCTACAATTCAGCGTCTTTCAGATAATCTTACTCTCCGTTTCTGTTTCTCAAAGTACAATTGGATCTTTAGGAATCCACAATATACTAAACATATACGCATTCATATTCCATGCCTGGCTCCATGCCAGAAAGCTGGGTTTCTCCTTCATTAAAAATGAGCTATCTATCTTAAATATTGATCCTAAATTTAGTTATGTATCATAGGTTCACAATTAAACATTTCCTGTTCTGTCTTTCTCTATTTCTCTCTCCTCTCTCTCTCTTTCTCTTGTCTGTAAAGCATTTTATTACTACAATTAATGTTTTCTTATTGTATAGTTATTTTCAACTTTTTTAAAGAGGGAAAATACAAAGATTAGAATTGAAAGTATGGAGAGGTTTACTCCAGTGGTCATAATTGCAATAAATACTGTGATAAAGTAATGTTTTTCAAAGAAATGTTTCTATTCTTACTCTTGCATTTAAAGGACCTGTCATGGAGTTTCTCATTATTAATGTAGGAAAGGTCTGTTTTTATAATTAGAATTATCATTTGGGTGGCTAACTGTGCAAGGTCTCTCTGTAAAACTGTCCCAGTAAAATTGCCTCCTCTTTGTCTCCTTGCACTGCTGTCTGAAGTTGGCTTTCTTTCTTCTGATGTTCTCTCTTTCCTGAGATGTTGGGCATATTCTGTCTTTGGCTCATTCTGACAAATATTTCTCTGATTCATCACATTGTCTGCTCCTCAACTAGATGTTATTTTAAGCATGGCTATTTCCTTCTCTAACTAAACTACAAATTAACCTTACTTGCATTGTTGAGATTAAAGGCATGTACTAAGGCAGTGTCTGTATTGTAGCCACATCATACTGTAGTTCAGGGCAAGTCTGCATTTGGATGTGATCCCTTGCCAGAGCAGAAATGTTGATGGACTAAAATCCCTTTATGGGGAAATGGTGGATTTTTGTATCCAGAGAAAAGAAGGAGGTACATCAGGATATGGTAGGAGAGGAAAAAGATATATTGTATGAGAAAATAAATTTTAACAAAACAGAAGAAAAGGAAATAAAGTAGTAGTTTCATTCTTAAAAATTAAAAACTACAGTTTTTCTGGTTTCTCATATATTTCTATTCATCACAATCACATTACTATATAAACATATACCTGAAATAATATGTCATTGTACCTTACTAAGTCAAAAATTTAGCTGAAATAATTTTAACTATTATAGAATAATATTAAAATTAATTACTCTTAAAATAAAATTAAGAAGACTTCTTTAATGCAGTGAAAAATCAGTTATAAGAACTTATTGTTGTAATTCAAACCAATGGATGCTGTTTGTTAACAAGTAAAATATTTGGCTCCATTATAGTTTTTATGTAAATTTTATTTTATTGCAACAATAATTCTTCCAGAACTAATTTATATATTGCAAGCATCTCACAACAATATAGTTGCACTATGGACATGCGAAATTATTTACAATAAGAATCTGTTTTTAAAATGGGGTGCAGAGATAAACAGAATTCTCTACAGAGAGATCTTAAATAGCTTAGAAGCACTTAAAGAAATGTTTAAAGTCCTTAGTCATCAGGGGATTGCAAATCAAAACAACTCTGAAATTCCATCTTACACTTGTCGGAAAGGCTAAGATCAAAAACTCAAGGAATAGCACATGCTGGCAAAGACATTGAACAAGTGAACAGTCTTCCATTGCTGGTGGGTTTACAAACTCATCCAACAACCTTGGAAATCAATTTAGAGACTTCTCAGAAAACTGGAAACAGTTCTACCTTAGGACCCAGCTGTAGCACTCCTAGCATATATCCAAAAAAAGGCTCTACCATCCCACTTTCTCAACTATGGTCATAGCAGCTTTAATAATCATAATAGCCAGAAACTTGAAACAACCTAGATGTCCCTCAACTGAAGAATGAATAAAGAAAATGTGATACATGTACACAATGGAACACTATCGAGCTATTAAAACAAAAACAACATGAATTTTGCAGGCACAATAGATTGAATTTAAGAATATCATCCTGAGTGAGATAACCCAGACCCAAAAGGACATGTATAGTATATACTCACTTTAAGTGTATATTAACCCTAAAAATACAGAATACCCAAGTACCTAAAAGTATAGGATACTCTACAGACACAAAGAAGGTAAAGAATAAGGAAACTCCAGTGAGGATGTTTGAATCTCCCTTAGAAGGAAGAATAAGATAGTCACAGAAGATAGATGGAGGGAGAGAACTAGGAAGGAAAGGATATAGGGAAGGAAATGGGGAAAAGACAGGAGAGATGGCCACATGGACATGATAATGAATGGAATTCTTCAACCAACAGGGGTGTGGAGGTAGGGGCATCACCAGGACACAACAGAGACAGATAGGGAGATACCCAAGAATCAATGGAGGTGACTTTACTCACAGTATTGGTGATATGGAACCTGAACAGGCCATCACCTATAACCAGGTAGCAACCCCAGTGGAGCAATAGAGATAGCAACTCACCCACAAAACTTTCAACCCAAATTTATCTTGTCTACAATAAGTGCATGCACAGGGAATGGAGCGAAGTCTAAGGGAATAGCCAATTAATAACCTACTCAACTTGAGAACCATCCCATGGGCAAGCACCAACCCCTGACACTATTACTGATGCCATATTGTGCTTGTAAACAGGAGCCGAGCATGGTTGTCCTCTGAGAGGCTATACCAGCAGCTGACTGAGACAGATGCAGACACTCACAACCAAAGAGTGAATGGAGCTTTTGAAAGAAAAGGAGGAGGGATTGTGGACCCAAAGAACATAGGAACTCCATTGGAAGACCAACAGAGCCAATTAACCTAGACCCTTCTGGCTTTTGAGACTGAACCGCCAACCAAAGAACCTAAATGGACTAGACCTAGGACTCTGCACATATGTAACAGATGTGAAACTTAATCTTGATGTGGGTCCCAAGCTGTTGCTTGTCTGTGGGATCTAGTCTTCTAGCTGGCCTGCCATGTCTGTCCGCAGTGGGAGAGGCTATGTCTAGACTTACAAAGGGTTGAAGTGCCAGGGCGACTGGGATGCTCATCTGAGGCTCCACCTGCTCAGAGGGTAAGGGTAGTGGGAATAGAGGAAGGATTGTGGGAGGAGATAACAGGGAAGAGGGAAGTGAGTAGGATGTAAAGTGAATAAGTAAAAAAAAATAAATTAAAAAAATCTGGTTTTATATTTGTTTAAGCAAAGAGATTCATCATAGTCCTAGAAGAAAACAAACCTGGTCATTCTAAAGTAAGAAACACATTGTGATCTTCTTACCTGGAACTTTGCATCTATTACATCTTTAATTATATTATAGCAGAGCTTAAATTTGTTTTTCAGTGATATTATTATTTGATACTTTATTGCTTCTCAGTTTATCTAGTATTGATCACAAATGATTTCTTTATAAAGATCTTGGATACAAATAAAAGCACACTTTAACAGTCAGTATGGTGTGCATACGAGAGTATTCTCACAGTTTACATACTTCCATAACCCGATTTTTTTTTTCTCAGTATTTAAAAGACATTAATTGTTAGTGTTTTGGGTTTTTTTTTTTTGAGATTATGACAATGTCATTATTTCTTCTATTATTCTTTCTCCTGTTCATTTTCTCCCTTCAAGTCCTCCAATACATCCCTTTTTGCTCTCTTTCAAGTTCATGGTTTCTTTCTTTTATTAATTGTTGTTACATACACATATGCATATACATATATATTCCAAAATGCATAAAACCATTTGCTCATTCTGAATAATATTACTTGTGTGTATGTTTTCAAGGCTGATCATTTGATATATGATCAGAAATTGGTGTCTTCTTCCCTGGGTAAGACTGTTTCTCTACTCTCAGCATTTCTTACATGCCTGTCCTTTTTATGTTTATGTGTGTGTGTTGGGTTCAGGCCTCATGAGTTTTCCATTGTATCTTTACCTGGCTATTGTGAAATTGCTTTCAATTAATGTCAGCAGCTAATTACTAGTTTAAATATGTTTAATTTCCTGGAAATACATTCAAGTAAAAGCAGGTTGGAGTTTATTACATACTTGGAGCCTTAAAATGTGAGTTACATGCAAAATCTTTCAAAATAAAACCTAGTTTGCTCATCATTAAAGTAGGATTTACTATGGGGTTAATTTATCAGTTACACAGTGGATAAATCAAACACTTTCAAACTCTAAGGGTGATTATATCATTGCTAAATTAAATCTTTGTGAATATAGTTAGTTATTGTCTGGTATGCAGTCATGTCCAGTTATCAAGAAACTATTTTCATCCAGTTACTAGTTATGTTTTCTATAGTTTTTCTATATTAAGAAGAAATGTAGTTAATTATCTTTGAATTCATGAACTTTCTCCACACATCAGGTACATGCAGAACATACTTTCTGTGCTGATGGCATTTACTTCATTACAATTTCAGTTTTAACTTGTGAGTTGCTTTCTAATTTTTATGAAAGAGCCTGGGGGTGCAGGGAAAGCTGGCTGTTCCCCAGCCCTTGAGCTAGCCCTATTCAGAGTGGTGTGCATTTAGTTTTTGGGACTACAGTCTTATATTTAAGTTTACTAACTTAATTATATATACTTTGTATAAAACCCTTGACCATTTTCAAATTATACAAATTAAATTTTGTAAATTACTAATTTCTCTCACGAATTTTAAATGTTACCACTTTAAAACAGTAGTAAAGCCAAAGTGTACTTCAGCTCTTATGTTTAGAATAAAATTTCATTTTTGAAAGAATGGTTGATTTTTTTTCATATATTTAAATACTGTTAATTTTCTTTGGAATTCTCCTATTAGTTCATTAAAAAGTAATTATTCTTGGGGCCATGTAAATGGTTCTGCAAGTTGTGTGAAGTACTTACATGTAGGCCTGATGATCTGAATTCTATCCATGGATCATTAATGTAGCAAAATAGAACTGACTTCCAAGAACTGTTCTCTGATATCCATATGTATGTTATGTCACACACTTAACTACTCTCAAGAACAAATAAAGATAAATACACTTTAAGAGAAGATGTGTTTGACATGTAAAAAATGCTTACAGTCTTCTTTTGCTGGAGTTATGCATACATGGTATTTGTTCTTTGCAAAAAGCATTGAGACTCCTCTACCTTAATGAAAATGCCATCACTCTTCTCTTCTGTCATGCCATTTAGTGCTACTGAGACTCCTGATGACTGAGACATGGTGGTCAGCATAAAGCCAAAAATATTGATTGTCAAGCCAGTGATCTCCAGGTACAGAATTTTTATTACTTTGCTCTCCTGAACATCAATAATGACATTACCTTTAAAACTGTCATTGCTTTTGCCTAGACAATAATCAAAGTGGCATTTTCATAATTAATAGGCCTATAGAAATACTGCTTCCACTTTCATGAGTGAGAAACGATAATGTCATCACTATTTTTGAAACTCTTTTAGGTTTCAAAATATATTATTCACTTATATTATTTTAGCAATGTCTCAATGTTTTAGGCTTTTTACTATGTTGGTTACTTTGATAATGTTGGGATACAGTAGTTATAATCAATAGTATTTTTGAGGCAAATAGCTTCCTTTCACTTACAGGTCCAGGAGAATGCAGTCCATAAAAGGAAAAGACACAGCAGTAGCCCAGTGATGCCAACCTGGCAGTCAGGAACCAAAAGTACCATATTTCACCTACACACAAGAAGCAAAGAAAAATAGAAGAAAATATATCTAAGTTATAGCACTTCAAAGCCTTTTTCCAGAGACATACATCCTCCAGCAAGCTTCAACCTTTTAATGATCTATAACCTTCTCAAATTGTGCCACCACTAGGCACCAAGTATTCAAAAGTATGATCCTATGGGAAATATTTCTTATTCAAAGCACCACAGACAATGCATGTAAAATACATTTCTACATTGTAAGAGAGTAGTTAAGCATGTGTTCCCCCTACAATTAGAGAAACACAATCCCAACTCCAATAAATCTAACAGCAGGTGTTTAATATAAGTACACCCACATTTTCTTGTCCTGCTTACTAGAGAGGCATAGAGCAAAGATCCTATAGATAAACCAAGTCACAAGTGTGGTAGATAGTTGTTCAGGGTGGAGGGTATAAATGGCCAAGGTCCTGGTGGCAGTGTTACATCAATGATTATCTTTCTTGGACTGAGCAGAATGTGATGCAGATTGCTCTGGAAAGTAGACAAGTTGTAAAATTTGAACATTTTTCTTGGCTTTATAGATGTCTGGCACAGTCATTTTCTCTAGTAGAAAATTGAAAGAAGTTTCTTTATATATGTTTTAAAAAATTCTCCTTAACTCAGGATAACTATAATAAATTTTGTGACCTATAACTAATTCCTGATAGTTATACCCATAGGACTAAACAACTGAATTATGAAATCAAGAATACATGAAATAAATGAGAAAATGCCTAAAAATAGTTCATCATTTAAAATAAAAATTCTATATAACATAATGCTGTAAAAGTCAAACATAAAGTAAACTCATTTTTAAAAATACTAATACACGTGATTTCTAAATAGCATTATGATAAATTCCTCTTCTTTTTAGCTACCAATGCAATGTTAAATGTTAATATATATTAGCATGTTAAAAACAGGTTTGAGTATATATGTTATACCTATTTCTTTATTCATTTCCTCCATAATGTACATAATATAGTATTAATGGTAATTAACTAATGAACTAATTGTTTTAGAAATATGTTCAAATAATGATTATTACCCCTTAAGAGCCAGGAGTCTTTATGCTATTCATCAATATTCAAAATAAGAAGAAAGACATTTTATATGAGAGAATAGAACAAAAGGTTAATTAAATTACTTTTACTTTTTGCTTTTATACCATTTTAATTATATGCAAGTATTAAGGTCAGTTCTAGCTTGAGGAACTACTAATACAATAGATGCAAATAGTCACAGAACAAGCAAGACAATAAACATGAATAGTCAAAGAACAAGCAAGTCAATAAACAAGATTCCAGGAACACTCAGGTGGTCATTGTTTCTAAGGGCTTATCAAGATGACCGAAATATCAGAGTCTACTACCCTGTGTTGCCCAAAGTCATTTTGATATCTGAAGCCTAAAATTTAGACTCTTGCCTCAAATTACTTCTTTGTTCTAGCCTAATGTCAGATTCCTGCCTGAAGCCCACTTCCTTGTCCTTGACCAATGTCAGATTCCTGCCAAGCAGCCCATTTCCTTATCGTTGGCCTATGTCAGATTCTTGCCAAGCAGCCCCAGAAGTTCTCTGAGTTTCCTCCTTTTTTATTTCATAAACAAGACTGCATTCTGTGATGTTATGTTAGCAAGAGATAAAGTTGGGACAGGATCTGTATTTCAAACAACTATTAGTACATGTGTTAAGGCTCTTTTAATTGTCAAGTTAGTATTACTTTTATTTCTTCTACTGTATTTAATGCATGTTGCATTGATTGTAGACATTCTAATTGTGTTAATGTGTTGAAATCTGGCCTGGACACATCATTTACAGATGTGTACCAACCAGCTTTTATTTTATTGCCCTGAGTATTACAGAACCTTAGTCTTCTGAAAAAAGCTTGCAAATACTGGAAGAAGTGAGTCAGGCTTTAAGCAGAAACAAGAGAGTAGTAGGCTTGATTATTGCTGGTATAACAGCTTTAATTACATTAATTGCTAGCTCCACTGCTTCTGTAATTGCTTTGACACAAGAAGTTAAGACAGCTAATTTTGTTAATCATTTAGCAAAAAATATTATTATTATGTTGAATATACAAGAGGATTTAGATAGGCATTTAAAAAATGGATTGATGCTCCTTATCCTATTCAAATTATTGGAAGGAGGTTGAGTTTAAGAGTACAGAGCCATCTTGAGTATCCTGTCAAATATCGTTGGATTAATGTTAGTTCTAAAATGTACAGTGGTAGTCATTATAATTAAGAAAAAGTTTAAAGACACTTGCAGTGTATTTGCTATAATTCTAACACCTCTCTGGATGTTTTAACTTTGCATAATAAGTTTATGAATTTAAAGAATGCTGCTCTGCTGAGCATTGATACTTCAGGTAATGTTGATAAAATTACCCATGGCCTAAGGCCAATATTTCTATTTTGGTCAAGCTTTAAGAATGGCATATATAGCTTGATCATGATAGCCTTTTCTCTCCTGAGAATATTGTTATTCCTGTCCATTGTGTTAAAGCTTGTCTTTAACAACATCAACATGTTGGCAGCCAAATTTCATGGTTTGAAACTGAAAACGAACCCCCAGACAGAGCTATTAAATTAACAGGCTGGCAAGCCAAAGATGGGTAAGACTCTGCACAGAGCCTTATTAACCTAAGACAGAAGTGCATTGCTTTTGGCAATGCATATTCCACAATGGGTTAAGAAGACATTCTTGACAGAATGACCTAAGACAGGCTCAGTCTTGTTTATGAAATAAAAAAAGGAGGAGAGGCAGAGAGCTCCAATGTCTATTTTTTGACACTTGCTTTCAAAAATGATATGCCCGTGGTTTTACAGGCTGCATGGCTTCCTTAACCTGTTATACTGAAGTACTTGATTTTTTTTATATTTATTTATTTATTTATTTATTTATTTATTTATTTATTTATTTTTGTTGTTCTGCTTTGACACTGTTGTGTCCATGCTCCTGTGGTCATACCTCTGTTATCCCTTCACTCATAAATGCTTGGGTTTCCAGGCCTTATTCTATTTCTTATGCATTTTAAGTTTTTTCTACTTCTATGAAGAATGATATTGACATTTTGTTCAGAATTGCATCGAATGTGTTTCTCACAGAGTTACAGTAGAATACCTGTGTTACATTGGCTTTTTCACAATTTAATGCTTTGATTAACATGGGAGATCTTTCTTATGGTGACTTTCTTGATTTCTTTCATCAATATTTTAAAATTTTCACTGTAGTGTTTACCTCTTGGTTAAATTTATTTCAAGGTGTTCTATTTGTAAAAGTAACTTTTATTCTCTGGATGTAATTTTTTTCTCAGAGACTTACTGCTGTATGACTCATTATTATTGCTGCATAACTCACACTTTCCAGCAGTTTCTGAACTCTGGCTCTCTGTTTCAATCTGATTTCTCCTGGCTTCTGACTTAATTGCTTTACTTGGCAGTCTATTCTCATCTTCTGGCTCCTTTTCATTCTCTGGCCCCTTATCTCTTCATTTGCTTTATCTTGTTCTCTCTGTAAACTGCCTCTGTAAAACTACCTTCTCTCTCTCTCTCTCTCTCTCTCTCTCTCTCTCTCTCTCTCTCTCTCTCTC
>NW_021604705.1:4043371-4057580 GCF_004785775.1 Grammomys surdaster
CTCTCTCTCTCTCTCTCTCTCTCTCTCTCTCTCTCTCTCTCTCTCTCCCCAGTGCTCTCTTAAGTAATGTCTCCTTTCTTTTCATGTGAGAGATGAGTGTATCCTATCTCTGACTCATCCTGTTAAATCTTTCTCTGATCCATCACATTGTCTGCCACTCAATTAGAAGTCACTTTTTAACACTGCGGTTTCCATCTACAAAATAACTACCTTCATTTTGATGGTTTAAAGATATTTATTAAGGACATGTCTGTAATCCAGCCAGAGAGCTTAAGTGTGTGTCATTCCATCCAGATCAGAGAGGCCTAGAAGTTCTTTGGATGTGATTTCTTGTCAGAGCAGTCATGTTGCTAGACTAAGATTCTTCTACAGGGTTTGTTTCTGTTTTTTTTTTTTTTCTTAGTATATTCATCACTAGTAATGTATGAAGGCTTTTAAGAGTTTCTGAGAAAATTGAAATATTTCCAATTTTTTATATACTGAATATAATAAAAGATATTTTCTATATGAAATGTATTCAGTCTTAATATATAAATCTATATTTATAAATTACTATGAAATTTTAGAAATTGAAAAGAGTAATATTATTAATAGGTAATATTTATTCATATAGTTTTTACATTATTGATTTTGTATTTGTATTTGTTATTAATTTCAGTTTTCATTTTATCTTTAAAGGTAGAAGCTTGTTTATGCATAAGTGATCTATAAAACCCCTAGGGATCAAAATACTCCATGCTTCAACATCTTATGTGTTGTGGATACAAGCATAAATTGCCTCTTCTATGCATAATAGTAAAATATAAAACACTAATATAAATTATGGCTATTCCTTTTTCTGTGGAAATCAATAAGACAGAATCATAAGAAAAATTTTAATGTTTCATAAAAAGGAAAAGAAAAATTGGTATAGAGAAAAGTGAATATATCATCATAAAATAATGTGAATGAAGTAAACATGTCAATGAAACTTAAAAATAAGTTAGATATATTGGTCTGGAAGTACTATTGAGGATTTAAAGCTTCATTATATATATAAAATTGTCAACAGGAACATATAATTGATATTTTAAATCTCATTGATAAGTGAAAAGATAATTCAAATATCTTCTACTGGTAATGATATATATCCATTACAGTACAATTTAATTCTGAATTAAATATTTTATTTAAATTAGAATTTTATTTCCACCATTATATTTAGCATGTTTTCAGTTCATAGAATATAGCATAGTACAGTTCACAAAATATCAGAATTGTCATTGTGTGCAGGTTTTGAGTTACATTATTTGTACAGTGGTCTTCAGTTTTGGAAGAAGGAAGTAAAGATGTTTTGTAAGTCATGTGTTGGTATAATTGATCTTAAATTTTGGAAATAAAATGATTTAATTGTTAATTTAAGGCTTTAGAAAAATGATTGCCAATCAAATACCCATGAGTCAGGAATAAGTTTATGACCCTTTTACAACAAATTAAAGAATTCACATTACTTCAAATCTCAGTTCTTTTCTATGAAAATTTGTTGGGAATAATTTAAAATACAAAGACAAATAAAAGTTATATTAGTGTACTCCAATCCAGTTTAATTAACAATTATGTCCCTAGTTACCATATATTGCCTGTAAGAAAATACCCTTGAGATACATATCCTACTTTCTACTCATTTTCTTCTTGATTCCTCATTCTGATAATATGCCCCTTAGAACTAGTGATATTTAAATAAAATAAATTTAGGGAGTAAAGTCACAATGGTTCTAAGCACATATATGATATATAATGTTCTCAGAGGTATATAATATCCTCTCAGACCGCCAATACTATATCATCTATTTGCCTTTCAAATGAACTGATCACAGACAGGTTGAATGACTAGGTGTCACACAGAGGGAAATTTTAGAACTTGGAATCTAACATGAACAAGATGTTATTTTTATCCCAGTATCTTAAAATTGTTACTTTTCACTGTACTCTAGATTGATGGAATAAGTGCTTTAAGAAGAATAGCTAATAAGGCTATTTTTAAATAAATTTCACATTTCATCGTGGTTTTAAATGTAGAATGTAAACATTATCATACACACCGTAGTGCATATGATTGTATGATACTCGATATGCAAATGATATCAGTAGCATTTGAGAATTACTTCAGAAACTGAGGACAATGTGCAAAAATTACTACAAAGCATTTAGAAATTATTTAGGTGAATAGGAATTAGAGTAACCAAATGAAAAAGAATTACTCATGAAAGAAAGCCAAAACACATCATGACAGTAGAGATGTGGATTATAGTTATTTGTTCTGTTCCTAATGTATCATGTGGTCTATTTGTTAATAAATAATAATCTTTCTTTCATAAAATGTGTAGAAAAGGTTTTGAAATACAATTAAATTGGGTTAACCAAGCCATGAACTTAAAAGGCATTACAAGATAACAGGGAAGCGTGAATTATGGAAAAATACTAGAAAGTATTCCTTGAGTGACAATGTCTCTAGAGGGATGAACTGGCATTGCAGTCCAAGTGCTGGCAAAGCATATTCACTGACTTTTCTTTCTCTTTCTTCACATGATACTAGTGCTTCAGCTAGCAATTTTTACTCTGCTGTTGCAGCATCTTGAGATAAAATGATAGATCACCTGTCAGCAGCTGGAATGGCTACATGGATGAAGAGACATTGTAAGAAATGAACTTGCTGATAGTCATTTTAACACAATTTTTGAAATTGCAAGCAATTTAAACAGCCTATCATGACAGCTCTCAGTCATGAAAATCAATCTATTTCTACCTGTAGCCTGAAGAACTTGGTATGCTGTGCACATTTGATTTTCTTAATTATTTAGTAAATATAGTACACTTCAACTGATATTTGTTTCTACAGACTGAATAAAATTCAGTATTTAGGATCTTGATGTTTAAAGATGATAGAGATGACCTGATATGGATAAAATTAAACAAAGATTGGACTGATACATTTTGAAAGTAAAGTAACCTAACATAATGGCTACTATAATAAAGGGTGTAGAGTGAGGAAAATAGTTATTTCTTATAAATTAGAAACATTGACTTAATTTACTCTAACTAGAGCCATGAATTTGTAAGCATTCAATCAATGTTCACACTGTGGTAATGCTGTTTAGAAAGTATTTATTACTTTGCTAATACTGTTTGACATATGATTAGGGCTTACTTTTTAATATGACAAATATTTTCTTGCCATGAGGCAAGAGAACATAAGGATGACTTTAGTAATCTTGTATTCTAATGGTGCAACTTATACACTTAGCACTCAAGCACACATAGTATACAAAGTCTGAAAAATGCATATAGCATCTTTGGGAAGACACCATTGTAGGGCTACACATATACTGCTCTTTGAACAATGGCATACATTTCTCTTCTCCTTAATAACCACCAAACATAGACAGTCTACATTCAAATAGATTCACAAAATAACCATATCTGAAGGTAGGAAGAATGATTTAGTATGAACCAAAATCTGAATCTAAGTGGATATAAAGCAAACTATGTCCTTAATTGAATCTTATAGAGAATCCCATGTTTACCCTCCTATGCCTATGCACTATTGGGCATGAATATGAGATTAATTATTGGAGAAGAAATATACAGTATAAAATTTTGTATAATCTATATCAGTCAAAACAATGAACCACCCTCACTATAACTTTGGTAACCAAACTCATCCCTCATCCTTCTCTTTAGCACTGTTAAAGAAAGCATAGTCATATATATATATATATACATATATATATATATATATATATATATATATATCTACAGTATACAAAATAAAATACTCAGACAAATTTGCAAAAATAGTAAGGAAACAGTCATTACCCCCTCATGGACTACCCTCCCACAATTCCATCTCCCAATCTTCTTCCTCCCATTCTTTCTTCAAGAGGATATCTCCATACCTCCACCCCACCCAACTCCCACCAGGCCTCCCCCCTCCTTGTAGCCTCATCTCTCCATTGTTTGGTGTATCTTTTTTCACTGAGGCCAAGATCATGCAGTTCTCTGCTGTATATATGTTGAGGGCCTCCTACTAGCTAGTGTACGCTGCCTCATTGGTGGCTTAGTGTCTGAGAGATCTAGGAGTCCACGTTAGTTGAGACTGCTGGTCTTCCTATGAGGTTACCCTCCTCCTCAACTTCTTCCAGTCTTTACCTAATTCAATCGCAGGGGTCGCTGACTTCCATACATTGGCTGGGTGTAAGTGTCTGCATCTGTCTCAGTCAGCTGTTTGTTGGAACTCTTGGAGGACAGCCAACCTAGGCTCCTATCTGTATGCACATCATAGTATCAGTAATAGTTACAGAACTTGGAGCCTCTCCATGAGATGGATCCCAAGTTGGGCTGATCACTGGACCTTCTTTCCCTCAGTCTCTTCTCCATTTTTGTCCTTGCAGTTCTTTTACTCAGGAATAATTCTTGGTCAGTGTTTCTGACTTTGGGATGGCAACCCCAGCTCTCTACTAGATGCCCTTTTACTGGAGGTGGAGTCTACAAGTTCCCTCTCCCAACTGTTGGACATTTCATCTAAGGTCTCCCCCACCTTAAGTCCTGAGAGTCTCTGGTACATTCTAGAGGGTCCCCCACCTCTCACCCCCCGAGGTTGCATATTTCCATTCTTTCTACTGGCCTTCAAAGAGTCTCTCCTGCCCTCTTTCCAATACCTGATCATGGTTCCCTTTTCCCCTCCTCTTCCCAACTTCCACAAAGTCACTCCTTCCCTCTGTCCCTGTGATTGCTTTCTTCTCCCTCCCCAGTGGAACTGAGAAATCCTCACTTGGTCCCTTCATCACGTGATAAGAGCGATAATAGAAAATGTCTCCTCCGGACAGCTTGTGATGACACGTCTTATTATTGAAGAGTCCCTTAGGGCTGGCCAGGAAGGTGCCTGATGGCTAACATTGTCCCTTTGGGCTGGCTGAAATAGTATCTAATTGCCAACAGTCTCGTCTTAAAAATACAATAAAAAATAAACTGCATTGTATAATATTTTTTATAATATGGTATTTATTGGCCCTCTGAATCAACTAAGCCTAGTATACATAAGCTTAGAGGCTGAAGCAGGAAGCACAGGGCCTATATGAGTGTATGCCAGGTCCTCTGTGTATACTTTATATCTATTAATTTAGTATTTTTATTGGACTCCTGACTGAGAACAAGTTGATTTCTGACACTTGTGCTTCATCTTGAGACTCTTTCCTTTGTTGGAATGTGGTGTCCTACTTCAATATGATAGTTTGTGCTTCATCTTGCTATATTTTAATTTGTTGTGTTGTAGTGCCTGTTTGTGAGTCCTAAAAGACTACCAAGGAGCCGATTCTGATGCAACCACAACTTTGCAGGATGAGAAGGTGGAGTCCAGTTTCAGGCAAACTTTTATAGCGGTAAGAACACAAGTAAGGGGGTTTCTATTCCGACACACATACGATTGGGAGCCTATTATGGAATTTTCTTGACCTTTAAAATAGTTAGCTGCTGCTGGGAGCCAAACTATAAACTTAACTTCTGCTTTTTACTTGACTGGTGGTTGTTAGGAAGTGAAGTGCTAGGTGCAGACTTGTTAGAGTAACCTGAAGCTCAGGTTTATTTGGGAGTAACCTGGAAACAGGTGCTAGACACCAACTTGATGGAGAGTAACCTGTAGATGCCAGCTTGCTGGTTACTCGAGTTCAACTTTAGGTCAGGTTCTCTAAGAAAAAGTCTGAACTCAAGATCTGTTCTCTTAGTGTTTGTTTCGCTTTCTTAGAACCCTGTTCTTTTCTAATAAGAGACAGACAGAGTAAATCCAGAGGGTAGGGCAGGTAAAGAAGAAGGGAGGAATAGAGGGAGTGGAAACTATTGAGGGGGTTTTGTGGGCTCCCGCTTGAGGTTTAATTAAGACAAGGAGACATCTCATAGGTTAAGGTTGTGGGCCCTTTTCTGGGACAGTCTTCAGCTAGCCACTAACTTCTCTAGACGTGTCCATTGTGTCTTTTGCTTAGCTCTCACTGTCCACGTCTCAGCTCCGACTAGTTTCGTCTCTCCTCTGCCTTCCTCTGCATCACTATATCTGTCCATCTCTGCTGCCCAGAAGTTCTGCCAGCACTTCCGGCCCCACCTCTGGTTACCAATTTGTTATTTTGCAAAAAGCTACATTCCTTACTCAAATGATTGGCTCTGGGGTGTATGTGGGGAAGGTCACTTCCCCAAGGTATCTTGCCTTTAAAAGCAGGAGAGGAAATGCCATTTACATATCTTTATAGCCAGCCACTGCAGCACCAGTTACAAATGACAATTAAAATACAAGGACAGACTTTTTCAAAACCAGAAAATGCAATATTTGTGGGTCATCGCAACAAGAATCTACAATGAGGATGTGATGTATGAGAAAAGTATCTATTTTCAACAACAACAACAAAAAAGGAATCCTACCAAAAAAACCATAAAAAGATAAAATAATAATAACAAATTATAATAAATAATAAATATGGTGCTTATATTTACAAACTGTTAGGATTCTGTCTAAGCTCTACCTCCACAGTTACCTAGCAACAGCCAGGTATGCTCCTCCCCACAGTTACCTGGCAACAGCCATGTAGGCCTGCCTACTATAAAAGGGGTTGCTTGCCCCCTCCTCGCTCTCTTGCTACCTTGCTCTCCTGCTCTCTTGCCTCCAGCTTCTCTCTGTTCCCTTGCCCCTCCCCCTTCCCTTCTCCCTCTCTCCACATGTTCATGGCTGGCCTCCACTCCTCTACTTCTCTCTTTCCTCTCTCTCTCTCTCTCTCTCTCTCTCTCTCTCTCTCTCTCTCTCGCTCACACGCTCTCGCTCACACGCTCTCGCTCACACGCTCTCGCTCACACGCTCTCGCTCTCGCTCTCGCTCTTGCTCTCATTATTCATCTCAAGTAAGAAGTGAGAAGAAAAATATATTTGATGGAGCCTCATATGGATTTTAATAATTTTTAGTTGATGTGTAAAAATTATTATTCTTATTCATAATTTTAAATGACTATGGCTCTACACAGATGTTAGATGAAGATGAATTTACAGTTGGAGATCACTAAATAATTTCATTAAAAAACGTCAATTTTTCTAAACTTCAATTCTAATTTATAAATACTTTAAAATTTGTTAAATTAAATCATATCCTTTCCATAAGTTGATGAATGGAGATAAGTCATTTGCTATGATGTATTAAGTACTGCATGATTATAATATTGATTTTTCAATCATATCATTAAGACTCTTCTAGTCAACATGAAGATAGCAGTAAACATGAGACATTTCTCTTACCAAGATCCAGGAATCTCCCTAAACAGGTCACACAAGGAAAAACAGGCTACTTTCCTCTGGTGTACCTAAATTAATCATATTTGTTTAGCCTTTAATTATCTCATTTACTCTTATTACTTTACATAGTAAATTACTAATTTAACACAAATTTGCCAAATGAGATGTGTATAATTTTCTGATGTTACATAGACTTTTGAGGTAAAAATAAATATAAGTAAAGCTTTTTTATTAAAAATAATATTTAACATTTTAATTAAAGGATTTTTGTATTTTCTATCTTTATAGTAAATCATGGTTGTAAAAATCAAAATAATTTTAATTTACTTCTATCTGAAATATAAAACTGTTTTAAACAACTCATTTATTCTTTTAAAATAACACATGAATATAAATATACAATTTTTAAATATTTATTATGTATCATATAATTATATATAAACATATATCTTTATATATAAAACATGTACATATATGTATAGATTGTTTATATATATATATATAACATATATATAATATATATATATATGTATGTATGTATATGTATTTTTTGATTACAGTTCCCATCATTATTGACTATTATTTTCTTCCCATTACCACATTTTCTTCCTCTTCACAGGTTCTGTTTGTATCAGGCCCGAACACAGTGATATGACATCTAGGAGACTGAAGCGACCCTACATCATTGCCAAGGCAACCGCCATACACTCCCAGAATCCACCCGACTACCTCACCTTTACCTGGGAAAAGACTATGTCACCTCCCATATAGATAGGCAGAACTCCCTGACCTTGGTCTCTTTCTCTCCACCATCTTCCTATATCTCTCTTCCCCCACCTTTGCCCTTTGCCCTGAATAACCCCCTACCCCCTTGAAACCATTTGGTCTGGTGTTGTCTGTTCTAAGCTGCACGCCCAAGTCTAACAGGTTCACCTCCTACTTTTATGTCTGTGTGTGAGTGGAGTGTGTGGTGATGTGTATCTGTGGATCTGTTTGTGAGAAAGAATCGTTTACATGTGGTTGCCTGGATGTGGTTGTGTGAATATGCTAGTAACTCACTGTATTTAGTTAGGATCACCTTCATCACCATAAATAAAAAGTTATTTTTCTTGAATGAGGTAGTGTATCAGTGCCTACAATACTGTGTAATATGATTCCCCTACTCCTACAACTTTTAAATGCCTACAACTCTTCAAAGAGGAGTGGGATCTTACAAGCCCTCCCATATCCATGGCAGACAGGACTTAAATGCTAGCTACTAACTGGAAGACGGGGGAAGTTAAGCTTAAGAAAAAGCTCCACTTTTTATGATGGGGTGGCAAGTAGTCACAGGAAAGAAGAGTGGTAGGTGATTCAGTGAACATGAATCAGCAAAAGCCCAGAATGTCTGAAATAAAATTTACTGCTTCCTTGTTCCTTCACTAGCATATCCTCATATAAGGTACATTTGCCAGGGTATGGATTCATGTTTACATGATTGAGAGGCAGCAATAAAATGTAGTGTTCAGGATAGTTTAGAAAATCAGGTCACCATTCTGGGTCAGAGATAGAACTTAGATTATAACCTTCTTCCAGGAGAAAGTACCTTTGATTTAATGAGCATCAACAAAGACCAGATATGTTTCTCTTTTATTATTATTTTTAACAATTTCATGTTTATTCTACATGCTTTAGTTGGTTGTGTTTATTTTAGTCTTTATTTAAAATGTCTATTTGAAACAACATGTAAGCCTCTCCTTTCACTTTTTACATTTTTGTAAAGTGTAAAGGAAATTTTTTATTTTTCTTTGTTTTTATGATTTTTGTGTGACTTAACATATAACATTTATATATGATTTCAGCAGATTACCTGTGTGAGGTTAAGATGTTTGTAAATCATTAACCAAGTTTTCTCACCTGAGATTAAAAAAAACATTTAATATCAAATTTGAGGGAAAAATGATCTCTGCTTGTTAATATGGCTTATTTTAAAAAGTAATCAAAAATTTTCAAAGTTCAGATGTAAATTTTTATGTAATGCCACACAATCTTTTCATAGATACCTATAATGTCTTTCTTGTGGAGGCATCATGTTCCCTAATGAAATGGAATGATTTGCTGAGAGTATAAGAATATTTTAACAATAAGCATAGAAGCTGAAAGCTATCCTTTTAGTAATTGATTTCCCTGAATTTCATTAATTTATCTCTATGTAAAACATAGTTCTCATGGCAACCATAACATGTGTTTAATCCACTGGCAACACTGTTAACACTAATTATTTTAGATTAATATAAAAAGCCTACATATGTGGTGGTGAGGATATGATAGGCCCATGGAAAATTGTCACATTAGGAGGTGTGACCTTGTTTGACTAGGTATAGCCTTTTTGGAGGAGGTATGTCACTGTGCTGGTGGACTTAGATGGCTCCTATTGCTCACTCTCCACCCAGTGCAGAAGAGAATCTCCTCCTGGCTACTACCTGTGGAACACAGTCTCCTGCCTGCCTTCTGATCAAGATGTAGAACTCACAGCTCCTTCTCAAGCACTATGTCTGCCAGGATACTGCCATAATTCCCACCATGGTAAAATGAACTAAATCTCTGAAATTGTAAACCAGCCCCAATTAAATGTTGTCCTTTATAAACATTACTTTGGGCATGGTGTCTCTTCAAATCAATGAAACTTTAACTAAGAAAATACATTAATTTCTTCAGATGAATAGATGAGAAATGAGCCATTAAGAAAGAACTTTTCTAGCTCTTTCTGAACCCAGGCTGGTTAGTTTGACTCAGCTGTTCTGGCTGAAACTCTCCAAGCTGACTGATTTAATCTGGATTCTTTCAGTATCTGACTGAATTGCTCTGCTTGGTGTCAAACTAACTCTGGCAATCTGTTCTAATCTTCTGTTTCCTTCACATTCTGTAGCTCATTCTATCTTCACTTGCAACCTTTCTTTGTAAAACTGTTCAGGTAAAATTGTTTCCTCTACCTCTGTCTCTGTGTCTCTCTGCACTGCTGTTTAGGAACCTCTCTTTCTTGTTGATTCATGTGAGAGTTGAGGATATTCTATCTCTGCCTCATTTGGTCAAACCTTTCTGATTCATTACTTTGTCTGCCAATCAATTAGATGTAACTTTCAAACATGGCTATTTCCTCCTACAAACTAACCTTATTTTTCTTGTTAGGGATTAAAAGTATATGCTAAGGTTATATCTGTATTCCAAACAGAGAGACTAAAGATGTATCTGTTCTCCATCCAGAGGGATTAAGATGAAGCCAAGACAAAGTATTCTGATCAAGGCTCAGAGTTTAATGCTCAGCTCTCAATTTAAAGGGAATTCACCACCACCAAACCCCTTCTTGCTTCAGCTGGAGATAGGTGGGGGAACCCATCCTTTGCCACTGCCAGGGATATCTCAAGGCAAGCTCAGCGGGCAGTTATTCTTTTAAGATCCTGTAGCAGGCTGTACATGCAGCCAAGGTGGGAGACTCCACCTAGGTCCTATTATTTGGTCTACTGTGGTAAACAAGGTCTTTCAGGCATGCTCAAGACTGGGAGGAGAGCACAATACCCAATTTTTCATTTTTTAAAGATGAACAGTGCCAGTA
This sequence comes from Grammomys surdaster, assembly GCF_004785775.1. Taxonomy (NCBI): domain Eukaryota; kingdom Metazoa; phylum Chordata; class Mammalia; order Rodentia; family Muridae; genus Grammomys; species Grammomys surdaster. Next base: position 4,054,266 of record NW_021604705.1, read on the forward strand.
GCTGTATGGGACACAAGATTTCATCCCATCTAGGGTAAAGAGTGGTTTATATTGGAGTCTATATTTCTCCTTATTACCCATCATGAAGAAAAATACACATAGTATTATTGATGTATGCCTCTGTCTTAGGTCTATAGGAGCTCAAGAACACTCTTACTCATCTTTGACTAACCGACCATCTTTGACACACTCTTTCTGATACAGACTAAAGCCACATTCAGACCAAAGGACCTGTGAGCGTGCACTCAATGCATCTCTTCATAGTGATGGATAATTGACATGATGAATAGCTGAGCTTGCTGAGAACGACCCTGTATGAAAAAAAACAATCTGTTTGAGACACAAGTTCAAAGGTTAAAAGCAACAAGATTATTCAAGCAGTGTAGAAAATAAGGTTGTAAGCAGGAATGTTCCAGTATCTAATTTAACTGCTGGTTGGCAGGGATCAGACACAAAGTCTGGCCACCAGGTATATAGTGGGTTGTTTTAAGTAATGATACAAAGCACTTATTCTCCAATAAGAGTGGAGGCTATTTGAGAGGTTAAATCAGCTGGCTGATAAGGATTTTGAGCCATCTTCATCATTAGAATCATAATCATTAGGCTCAAGATCTGTGCCTACTTGATGGATCAATCTTTCAGGCAGCTATTGGGCTCCATTTTCTTTTTTTGAAAAAATACAGACCGAGCCATAACCTCAAATTAAAACAGGGGCAGGACCATTCCATGTATTAGTTAGGAGGGCTCTCCATTTGACCCTGGCAAATGAGCTGGAAGTGACTGGATGCCAGTGGCGATCTGCTGCAGACTGACTTTTAGTATCAGTTTGCAAAAAATAAATAAATAAATAAAATAAAACAAATAAGACAAAAGCAAGTTGCTTTTGGTGACCTTGGAGGGTATAATTCCCCTTCTTATTAGTTTTTAAAAACCAATTTTTCAGAGTTCCTTGAAAAATCAAGGCAGAAGTGCCAGTTGCTGCTCCTCCCACACTGAGAGAGTTATGGGGATATTATTTTAAAATTCCATAATATCTGTTTCACAATTCCTTGTTTTTTAAGGATCATAGGCAATCTCAATAATATGAGTAATATTAAATTGTCAACAAAGCATCTCAAATGTTTGACTGCAATAGCCAGTTCCATTGTCTCAAATCTGATGTGGAACAGCAAGCATAACAAAATAATGTATGTAATAACTAATTACATTTTTAGTTGCTTCTCCTGTTAAAGCAGTTGCAACTCGAATGCCTGAAAGGGTGTCAAGTCACATGTACTTATTTTAATTTTCTAAAATAAAAAATGAGTAACATTCATTTACCATAATTTATTATGTATAAGTCCTCAAGGCTTAACATCATTATAAAAAATTGGGGACACATTATAAAAAATTTCATTTGCACACTTTCTAGAAATGCCAAATTATTGTCTCAAGCTATTGCTATTTTGATGATGTAAAGAATGAGATTGTATGGCTAATTGTTTTGTAAGGCCTATAATCTGTAAGATATACAAATCTGCTGTGGCATTGCTCTGGGGTCCAGGCAACTCAATATGAGCTCTTAAATATCATATAAAGTTAAGGAACACTACATGTTTCTTAAATTAAGCTGTATTTATATAAATAACTGTAAAAATTGAGAGTTAGCAATATCTAAAAAAGGAAAACTTTTAAGCAATTATGAATCATCAGCCATATACTCGCTATGAGTATACAAATTAAAAGTTTGATTTTTTTAACATTTCAAACAGTGGTTACAGCACATTATTCAATTATTTGTGCTGAAGCAGGGGGAAACTCAAGAAAATGAACATGAGATCTAATAACATATACTGCCTTCTCATTAGATGAGCTTTCTGTAAATACAGTAAACACATTTTCTATGGGCTGCATACAAATTTACAGGCAATATAAAAGCATGCATAGAGGAAAAGTGTAACAACTTGTCTTTTGGATAATGGTTATCAAATTTGCCTAAAAAGTTTGCCATGTAATAGGCCAAATATTAGTATTTTTCAATAACCATTTTAATTGCTATTTGGAATAAGGAATAAACCTTTCATCCAACATACTTTCAGGATTCTATCTTACAATTCTGTATTAACACATTAACATTTTCATAATAGAATATTCAACTTTACTTGCAGATGAGGAAGGATGAATCAACATTAACGGTTTCTTTTGACAAAGGGCTGTTGCCCCGGCCTGTGGGGATTTGACACAACCTTAGGGAAGGGGGCGAAAGAATGAAGGGACAAGAGATACAAGGAATGAGAGCAAGTCTGGGGTTCTGATCAAGCTCTGAAACTTTAATTTTGGGTGCAGGTTATAAAGACACAGCAAACCGGGAAGTTTGGGTGAGGGTCATTGCTTAGAGCTCTCCCACTATTGAATGCTTATTGCCCCAGATCATCCCACTGTCATATCCTTATTGCCCTAGACCATCCGACTGTCACATCCTTATTGTCCTATACCATCTCATTGTCATAACCACTCCTAGGAAATGCCATACATTCTTTAAGTTCCTGGGGTCTGAGACCTGTGAATGTCTTTTCTTAACCTTGTACTGACTAGGCTTTCTAGAACAGCAGGTAACTTCCTTGGTTCTCTTAGGACAGCAGGTAGTTTCCTGGGTTTGGCTGCCAACAGGCTGCTCTGAGCATATGAGTAGCAATAACTCAAACAGCCAACAATTGATCATAGTCTATATAATGTATCTGTTGATAACTAACAGCTTACTCTACTTTCTGCAAGGCTATTCCTCCTTCATTAGTTAATTGTCAATGGGAATTAGGATTTGCATCCCTCTTGAGAATATCAAACAGAGGTTTAAGTTCTCCTATGGTAAGCTTAAGATGAGGTTTTAGCCAATTAATATCTCCTAACAATTTTTGAAAATCATAAAAGTAAACCATTTTTTGCATGTACACTTGCAACCCTGAAGAGGGCACTAGATCCCATTACAGATGATCGTGAACCACCATGTGGTTGCTGGGCATTGAAATCTAATATTTTTGTTTGTGAGTCTAGCCGCTAACAGCTGAGCCACCTCTCCAGCCCCAACTAACCATTCTTATTGAAAATTTCTGTGCCACAATCTGCTTAGGATATAACTGAGGTCCTGAATATTAAAAAGATATTGCTTTTGGATCTTTTCTGGAGCGACAAGAACTCCAAAATTTTAAAGCTTGTTGTATGAGAGCAAAGGCTTGCAGTAAAACTCCTTCAGAGAGATCAGCTAATAAAACATAATACAATGAATAATATACACTGAAAGATTCAAAATCTTCTTGTATTAAAGCAACAACATACATA